>NW_013667966.1:99427-111931 GCF_000517525.1 Limulus polyphemus | reverse complement strand
AATATATATATATATATATATATATATATTTTCTTTATAATAAAATATGTAGGATACACAATAATAAATACTAATAATAAAGTAAAAGTTGTTGCTGCCAGCCGGTTGCCTTCCTGTGGTCGGTGTTTCTGAATTCAAGATGGTCCCACGCCACCCAAATTGCATACTGACAAACATGCGGTGACTGGACTCCATTATTGGAGGGAGGAAAGCTCCTGTTTCGTCATGTAAATTGATCATTCAAAAATATAAATAAATCCATGTTAAAATTTTAAGCTGTTGTTTCGGCATGTAAATTGATCATTCAAAAAATAAATAAATCCATGTTAAAATTTTAAGCTCCTGTTTCGGCATGTAAATTGATCATTCAAAAATATAAATAAATCCATGTTAAAATTTTAAGCTCCTGTTTCGGCATGTATATTGATCATTTAAAAATATAAATAAATCCATGTTAAAATTTTAATAGAATAACTTGATCACTGTACTCTTACATCACAAAATAACTCAAAAGTAACATTACTATTTGATGTTTTAAGAAATCTATTTTACATTTAAAAGAGCTTGAAAATTATTATTAAGATCATAATTTCATAATGTTAAACTAGCTTTTCTTTTTTATCCAAAAATCAGTATGAGAGAAAACGAGATGCTCCCTACAGAAAGAAGACATACTGAAAGATTTTAATTCATAACTGGAAGGATTTGGTTTAATAATGTAGTATACTCACTTGTGAGTATATTTTGTTTATTTGTAAGCATTATATTTGTACTTGATAAAGAGAAATGTATTTTCACTGGAATATAATTTGTCAATGTTTGTTGTTGTTGTTCAGATATACCTCCAATGGAGGGCTGTTGTATACTGCCTGTGATGGTGGAATTGTTAGAAGGTATGAACATTTCTTTTACTAAACACTATTGCAGAACATGTTGACCTTACTTTGTAAATATTAGTTTTTATCTTCTTTCAGTACTGTAAGAAATTATCTAACACTTCTGTTGTTATAGAGCTTATTCTCATAATGTAATACTGTTAATTTTTCTATGTTTTATTTTTATTATGTACTATAATAATATCATTTTAGCTAATTTTCAATTGAATTGTATATTTGACAACCAGTGAGCCTAATAACTAAGTAGTGACCAATTATTATATATATATATTTTTCCACGAAAGGTACCGTCGCTATCCTACACATCATCAGTATCTGGGAGAAGTTTATTCACATAAAGGTGACATACAAGATATGGATATATCTCCGTATGATGAATGTATCCTTTGTGTTACCTATCCTGTTTTTCTCAGTTTCTGTCAATTTTCAAATTATTTGGAAATTGTCTAACAATGTTATAATAAAAATTTGTAATTAAAACCTTTACTCTGTTATTAATGTTTTAAGTTTATAAACTTTTTTTCTTTTGGAAACATAGTTTAATTATGAGGTCAATTCTGTTTAGTGTAATTTTTGTTCTATCAATTTAAATACTAGTTTTTTGATATGAGGTATAGACGTTGCTCTATAGTTGCTGGATTTTTATCTCTATTGCTGAATACAGCTAACTTTATATTGAGAATTAATACATGTAATTAATCATTAAAGATGCCAAAAACAAATTATATCAAAAATGATGAGCTTTTTTTTAGCATAGTTCCAATCTTAAAATGCAAAGATTTTATCATTGTAGTTACTCCTTGAAGCATGATTTTCCTTTGTAGTTGATTTACTTACAGTTTTGTTTTTTGGAGACTTTCATAGGTTTCTTGGGTTTCCATATGTAACTGTCCCCTGGTTGCTTGTTGATAAACTTGAAATCTTATAATAGCTTGAAGTCTACTATTTGGGATTTAATTCTTCAGCAAACACAGCACAAATAGCCCAATGTGCAGCTTTTTGCTTAACAGCCAGCAAATCCTATGTAATTCTATACTTGTTTTGTTATAGTATGAATACATTATAATGTATGGTTCTTGTATTGTTAAACCTAATATGAAAACTAAAATTTGTGAAATAGAAATTATAAGCTATTAAATGACCTCTCTGTTTTTTTTCTGTTTATTATGTCCTTTAAAATATTTTTGTTTAAAAGCTGGTGTGAATGCAGAAAAAACTTTCTATTTGGTATTTTAAAAATCAGCCTAACTAATTTAACAATATTAATACTTTGTTAAAGTTTGTGTGTTTTATTTTCTAATAACAAAAATAGGTTTTTTTATGAAACACTACCTATTTAAAAGTTGCAAATTAAAAAAAAAGAACTTTAAATGGTTTATTTTTATACTTCTTGGAGAGTTTTTATTTTGCTTTTGGCTATCTTATCCTCAAGATGTTGAGTTTTAATTTTTCTTGAATTGTAATCAGTGATATTTTAGTCAACCAAAACCCAATATGTAGAATAAGAATTGTCACACACTCATCTAGTTAGTAAGTAAAATTTTACAGGTTAGATTTTTGCTATACTGTGTAACAGCAACAACTACATTGTTGTTATTTGATGGAATAATTTAAGAAAATAATCTAAAATGATTCTTTCTTAATACCTTTATATTTCAACCTTTTGAAACTGATAAGTGATCATCCTTTTTTCATTTCTATTTTCATTATAACTGCTTTGTCTACTCAAAGTTAAATTATAGAAATTTTGCATCTTGATCTTCTTTGACTACTGTACAGATCTTATAACAGCATCAAGAGACAGATCAGTGGGGATTCTAAGACTGGGCTCACCAAACCATGGCTGGACAGAGTATTGTGAACTCACCTGATGCTTAGTTATCTATAACTGTATAATAGGAATGTTTTCACTATGCAATTTCTGGTTGTGGTGTCAGCAACCACAAAACTTGTTTCAGTGTACCTCAGACTAAAAGGGCTGTACTGTGCTGCAGCAATACATTCTTAAGTTATGAAAGGTCAGAGGAGTGACACTGTTCATTAGTTATTCAGAGAACTGGGACAGCTGTTGTATTGTAGTACTATATGGCAGCATGATCAAGGATGATGAATCATCTGGTAATAATATGACATTATGCACAGATTGTGTATAGTGATCTGTTGAAGACAAAACCATCCTTTTGTAGTCCATTATTGTGTCCACCCACAAACAAGATTATACAGATAACAGTATAATAATTCATATTCTATCCACCAAGCAGAGAAGGTGGCACATGTTAAAGAAATATTTCATTGTGACAAAGAACAGAATGAGTGACACAGATTGTTAAGTAATAATGGCTTGTGATTTAGTCACCCAGAAGAGGAGCTGGCACAGGTTACAGTAATAATTCATTGTGGCAACCAAAAGAATGTATGACACAGATCTGAGTAGTAATGGCCAATTGTTGAGTCACCCACAAGAGGAACTTGTGCACGTTTCAGTGATAGACTATTGTGGTAACCAACAGAATGAATGACAGATTGAGTAGTAATGGCCAGTTGTTGAGTCGCCCAGAAGAGAGAGAAGAGGAGCTGGCACAGGTTTTAGTGGCAGCTTATTGTGGTAAACAACAGTATGAATGATACAGATTGTTAAGTAGTAATGGCCAGTGGTTGAGGAAACCAGAAGAGGAGCTGGCACAAGTTACAGTATTGAGAGTACATTGTTATGTCATCTAAGGAAAGCAGCCTTCCTGTTGTTGCCTTTATGGTTTCATCCAAGAAACATGTATCTTTAAGCACATTGTTTTTTGTAAACTAATAATAAAGGCCAAGACTCTCTTTCTGTAAATACTATTGTATCTTGAAAAGATGAAAAAGTTGAAACTGTATTATTATTATTATTATCATTATGATATTTTTATTGATAAGTGTTGAAAAATATAGCTCATTTTGTTGCAGATAGGTGTTTATCCAAGATTGTGAAAAGAAATCTTAAATTCTTATTTACATCAACCAATAATGTAACTTATTAGTTTTAAAGAGGTTTGCCTGTATCAATATATTTAGGAGCTAGGACTTCCCAGGTTTGGAGATGGGCATGTCCTCAAGATATTCTAAATTTACAATGTTTTACAGTAAGCAGAGTAACAGTGCTATCATACAGTACATATTGGTAGATTTGTAAATGTTGAAGATGGCAAGTGGTTATCCAGAGACAGTAATATGCTGATAGTAAATTACTATACACCCAACTAAAAAAAGGCCAGGGACAAAAATACTGATATATCGGGAAATGGTGGAGAACTTTGTGTGAATGTTATGAGTGTATTTTGGCATCTCTACTGAATGGAGGAAACAAAGATAATCACATAGAGAACTGGTTTTCAATCAGATAAAGAAAAAACAGAAATACTATATTGTTGTTTGGTAAATAATGAAGAACATTTTGGTGTGTTTAAAAGATTACAGAAGTAACTAATGTGTGTTGTAGATCTTTATTATTATTCATTCAGTGAAGGAGGAAGCACATTGACTAGAGTGGTCATGTATATTGTTGTATTAGCCACGAATGCTGACTGTGAAACACATCTACTTAAATCTGTTTCCTTGAAATAAAGGATAGCTACAGATGTGGTAGAGGGACCATTAACATATTAAGAGTATCTGTAAGTAAATGCATTTATATAAAGCCCTGAAACAGTTGGAAACAGTAAACTGTATCCATGAGATAAGTGAAATGTCATATGATTTCTGTTAAATTTACAGAGCCTCAGTTTATTCTTAAGATATAATATATATATATATATATATACACCTATTATTCTTGAAATAGTCCATATTGAGGCTTCTTGTAGATTTTCCAGAAGACTATAACTAAATTGACTATTTTCTCTAGTGATTGCTGATAAAGTAAAGTTTTCATTATGTATTTGACCACATTGATGAAAAAATACTTTAATTTCTTAGATGAAAATACAGTTGGACAGTATAACACTGAAAATTTCAGTGATAACTGGGTTTCTTCCAGAATAAACAAAAAAATATATGTCTTTATGATTAAAGTAAAACTATGGACCAGTCCTTATAACTGGAGTAAAATTTAGAACCTGTTTTTGTAACTAGGGTAAACTAAATCCCTGCCTTCAGTACTAAGTTAAAACTAAGAACCTCTCTTCATTACAAGGTAAAAATTAAGAATCTGTCTTTGTAACTAGGCTATTACCAAGAACCTGTACTAAATACTAAATGAAAGTTATAAACCTGTTTTTGTGACTATAGTAAAGCTAAGAACTTGTCTTTATTGTAAAAACTAAGAACCTGAGTTTATAACTGGTAAAAATGAGGACCTCTTTTTATAACTATGGTAAATTTAACAATCTGATTTAGTGTGTAGGGTAAAACTGAGAACCTATATTTATATCTATGGTAGTATTAATAACATGTCTTCATAACCAAAGTAAAATTAAGAATATTAATAACTGCAGAAAACTAAGAATTTGCCTTTGTAACTATGGTAAAATTAAAAAACTTGGTGACTGTAGTGTAACTGAGAACTTGATTGTAACTAGGGTAAAACTTTGAATTTTGTGTTTAAATATGCTGTTGATTTAATTGTCTGTTTTTACTTATTTTAAATTCTTTAAGACACCTTTTTAAACTGTGTGGAAATTTATGTAGGATAAAATTCCTACAGATCTTTATCTTGTTACAAAATTTAATTGAATGATTAATAATGGCTGGAGAATGATTAGTTCAAGTCTCACAGTGACTATGAGATGGCCAAATTAAGTTAGTATTTATTGTATGTATTACAGAATTTAAATCCCTGCTTTGAAGAAAAAAATTTTTTTTTTTGGAACAAAGAAATCAACAATTTCTTCTGACTTTATTATTAAAACCTGCTTTGTTTCTAGCTACTGAGTGTAATTTATTTAATTTCATCTATAAGGCCTTTCTCTATAACTTGAACAACAAATTAAATGCTGAACTTAGCTTAAAAGTAAGTTAGATCTCTCTTGAATAGAAACATTTTTCTTCATTGGCCGTAGTTAGGATTTTAAAGTATTTTTTAATAGATGGTTGTGTCACATTCACCTAAGGCATGCTTCAGTACATTTGATCCATTAGATGTACTTCCAAGCAAGTTTTCAGTTATCTTGTAGTGTAACTGGTGTAGCCTTATGTGCATCAAGGATAAGTAGATTGACAAACCATGTGACTTAGACAAGTGTGGTAGTTGCCCATTCCTGTTACCATAAGATCCTACTTAAAGCCAATAATGTACACCTTCCTAATAAAAGAGAGCTTACAGATAATATAAATAGTACCTGTTGTTTTCTAGCCAGCCTAATGAGCCCTAATATTGGGTGACAGGCTCATCAGCACTAGATATAGCAAATATAAAGTGGTTGACATATTTTTTACTTTCACTCATAAGTTCTTAGAATTCATAAGCTGAGGCTGCAATGTAATAAAATAAGTTCAACATATAATTTGTTGTTCTAGAATGAGTAGCATTTGTCCAGTAGTGTTTTAACTACAAGGTTGCTAATGTACACAAGCATTATATGTATATGATTAACCCTTTTATCATACATGGAAGGGGTTTTCTTCCATTACCGTAATTGGTGTAAATGTACAGGTGGAGATGGTAAAGGGTTAAATTTACATCATTATGGCATAAAGCATAAGTGATCTGTAACAACTTATAGAAACTAGTGATTGGACAATATAGAAAGAATGATAGAAGTTAGCATTCCTGTTATTTATACAGTAAACTTGTGGGTGTATCATACTTGACTTTTGTATTATGTTTTTTTATGTTATGAATTATTATGCAGATTTAGGTAAGAGTGGTAATAATATGCAAAAATGTCAGGATTAGAATATAAAATAAAGATAAAGCTACTGACCAGTTGTCACAAGACATAACCAGTCACTGTTATTATTTCTGGTGTCAGTAATATACTAAATATTGCAGTTTCTAAACAACAATTGATTCAGACACATTGTCCTACCCAAACTCCTGGATCCAGATACATTTCTATACTCAACAACCATAGATTCAGACACGTTTTCCTACTTAACAACCCTTGATTCAGGCACATTGTCTTACTCAGCAACCACTGATTCAGAAACGTCCTACTCAACAACCCCTGATTCAGAAACATGATCCTATTGAACAATCATTTATTCAGACATTGCCCTACTTACAAATATCTGATTCTAACATGTGCTACATACTACACGTGTGTTACTGATTCTAGCCATGAAGGTGATTAAAAAGCATTACATTCATCTGTGAATAACTTAGTCCTCAATCACAATATCTAAGTCATGTAACATAGCATTGATTCAAATACATTGTCTCTACCCATACATCACTGATTTAGATTGTTACTACCTATCAATGATTGATTCAGAAATGTCTGGATCATTGATTTAGACTCATGGTCTTTTAACAGTGAAATATTCCAATCCATGGATGACTAACAAAAAATCTTGATTTGTTCAAGGACTGATTGATTTAAGACTTATGACTCTCTAACAGTGACACATATTCCAACCCACAGACCACTAAATTCTGTTTACTCTTTGAGTGACTACCGATTTGAACTTATGACTCTCTAACTTTAACTCGTATTCCAACCCACAAATGTGGTCACAAATGTTAAATTTGTTTGTTTACTCATGGAGTGACTGATTTACACTTGCAACTCCTTAATGCACTTTCCCATCCAAAGAATTATCACACAAAAATTCTTTATTTACTTATGAATTCACCAATATAGAAGCATTATTCGTTTCAGTTTAAATTCGTGGTTTTTACTGTGATAAGGTTATGTTTTGGTTATTAAACCATATCTTTGTGATTACAGTAAACCAAACTATCCAATTGTTTTTTGTGCCTCATTCAACAGTTTTTGCAATAGTATGTCCAATACAACAAAAATACATATTTGATTAATAAGTAACTTTCGATTACTAGTAACAGAAACTACCATCAGTGGTTATTACCAGAAGTTACCATTAACTCTTAGTCTAGAAGCTACCATCAACTATTATTACCAGAAGTGACCATCAATTGTTACTCCCAAAGGCAACCATCAACTGTGTTAATACCAAAAGCTACCATCAGCTATTATTACCAGAAGTGACCATCAATTGTTACTCCCAAAGGCAACCATCAACTGTGTTAATACCAAAGGCTACCATCAATTGCAGGTTCCAGAAACTATCATCAGCTGTTAACACCAGAACCTATCATCAGCTTCTATTATTAGAAACTTCTATCATGTCCTAGTACCTGAAGCTGCATCATGTTTTAGTACAAGAAACTAAGTAAAAAATACAAGTCATGATTTTAAAATTCAAATATAAAGTTGTTGAAACTGAGTAACCATAATTGACGTTTAGCCTGTGAAAAAGAAGTCTGTAGCTTTATTTTATCTATGAACTTAGTAATGAACCTTGAGTGAAAGAACATAATTTCTCTAAGGAGATTGTTCCATCATCACAGTGTTTTCTTGAAGCATTAAAAGTATAATAACATGGGAAGTAAAACCTATATTGACTTCAATTATAATTTGAAAGTGTTCATTTTAGTTATTTTACATTTGAAAATTAATTACATATTCCACATGACTGATTCACTTTGGAAATAGGGTACTTGTATAAGGTTTTCCTTTAATTCTGATAATTCCATTGTGTTATATGGTTGCATTGAACTAATGCAACTAGTCATGATTTAGCTGTGATAGTGTTGGTGTATTCCAGTGAAGCTTTTCTCTAAACAGTGTGCACCATTGTATGTATAGGTAATGTTATGCTAACCATTTATCTGTAAATCAGTAAACTGTAAAAGTGGAAGCTGTTATAAATCCTAAGATTTCTTCTGCAGTACTGTGTAGATGTAGCTTTTGTTTTAGTCTGCTATTAGTGTTATGAAAAATTGTACTTGAACTATGTATATGACCTTTACAGCATCGATAAAATATGTAAAGGCTTAATTTGTGAAAAGTAAGTATTATAAAAGATTTTGTTCTATACTGAAGATTTTTATGTTTAAGTACATCAGAGGGAACAATTCTAGAAACTGTTTTTGCTTTGAAGTTTCTGTTTTGCAGAGTATTGAAACAAATTTTCTTAACTATTAAGAAATGTATTTTTTTTTATTTTTAAATAGATCACTTGTCCAGTTTGTGTGTGTAACAAAATTATATTATGAATATTGTATATCTTCCACCACAAGGAAATGAGTTTTATATTTTGAATCGTGGCTTTTTTTATTGTGATATTAAATAAGTTCATGTTTTATATGTGAGTATATATATCTCCCATCAGAGTAAGCTATAAAAATGACTATTAATTGAGATAATTTTTACCTACAAATATTAAAAATTTAACTTGCATTAACCCACATTTATATATATATAATACATATTGTCAACCAGATGGAGCCATAAAAGGAACGTTAGTGTTATTTTCAACAAAATGTTTTGCTAAGATTACTGAATAAATTCATGTGCATATACTGTACATTCAAAAATATAGTTAACTCTCACCATAGGGAGCTTTTATAATATTTATTTTGAATAAGTGTTTTTCTTAGAATAATGAACAGTTCATGTGTAGATCTGTCTGTTTAGTGTGTTTATCTTCCTTTATGGTCACTGGATGTAAGCATTTGACAAATTAACCAAAGGGTATCAAAATCATTATTTAAAAACTGAACTTATATACATGAATTGGTTATGTTTCACTCTGTCATTCTTAATTTTATACTTAACCTTTAATAATATTGCAAAAAAATTATTACACCTAATAGGGATTCCATATGAAGAAGTTTAATGTTGACAAGACCTACAACCAACAGTTAAAACATGCATTTAGACAATCTGACAAAATTGTGTTCTCATTACTGTCGAAACTGCTGAGAAATACGGCTTATTTTCTCTTGGCTCGAATTGTTAAGCAGTGAATACACCTTGTAAGCACGAGTTTAATATGGATGTCAAGTGCTGCGTTATTAAATGTTTACAGTAGCCAGCAGATATCACATGGGTAGAAAAAGTCAATAAACAGCTGTAATGAAAATAAAGTTTATATTTCTTCATCTCATTAATGAGAAGATCGTTCTGTTTATTTTTGAGATTTCCATACAACTCTTAAGCCTATTTGAAATTATTACCTGCAGTTTTTTCCAGCAACCAGAAAATTTCTCTATTATAGAATTTCAAACCTGTAATAAACCACAATGACAGTACGTCTTTAAGGTTTATGATATAATATTTAACCAAGTAATAGAAAAGCCAATAACGTTATTTGAAAAACAAAGTAACTAGAACTTTCAAGGTTTATGAAGTATTTTGTATTGTTTTTTATGTGAAAGCTGCTAATGTAACTTCCAGATAGTTGTAGCAGTATTTATTGTACTATCGCAAATTGGTAATTGATCCAGTATTTCCTTGTGAAAGCATGATAAAAGTTTGTAAAGACACGATATAAAAAAAGGTGTTGCTAAAACTGTATGTGATATGTACGAAATATAGGTTTGCAGTGTCATTTGTCAAATATAAATTACACATCGTATCCTGCTTAAACATAATATTTCTATCTCACAACCATCCAACTAAACCGATACGTAAGTCTTTGTGAACGATCTAGAGAGGTTCATTAAATTGAATAAACTAGGAATGATTAGTGTATTTATTTTTATTTAAATAGTAATTAGTAGATGGCAGCACATGACATTGCGTTAAACTAGATCATAAGTACTGAATGTGTAACTACAGTTAATATTAAAATTTAGATTGCCCAAACACCTGAAGTATTTTTGGTTATTAATGGTGAGTTAATAAAACAATATTAAAGTTTGCAAAATTTCTATTTCCCGTGCAAAGTGTAATATAGTGAAATGTAATTAGATTGAATAAACAATTACCCAATCTAATGTTATTTAAAGCCATTTAAATTTTCTGTGGATTTGATTATTTTATAGGCTGTATATAACCTAGGAGTGTAAGCCGTCAGCATCTAGATCAAAAGTTACCTACTCGTACACACTAGGCAGATTCAAGTCATAAACACTTCTTTTATAAAACAAGTATCCTGTTTATTGCATTACGAAGGCTTGAAATATACTTTGAAGAACTATAATACAAATAATCAAGTTCGTCAGCATAGAATAATTTGAGAAAGTAATAATATAGTCAAAATGAAGATTATTTACCGTAAAAATATTTACAGTACAGTTTGTATTTAAGAATGAATTGTCATGCTTCTCTTTATATTCTGCTATAAATATTGCCTTCCGATAATAACCCCATGGTATCTAAACAGGGTATTGTCTAATGTGCATTTTCGACGTTTGGGTTTCTTGATTTTTAAATTCTTAAAAATGATGAAATGGCTGCTTTAACCTGTTAAAAAAAAAGATGAAATTACTGTCATCAAAAAATTAACTACGTTTTGTTAACCCGTCTATATTTCCATATCTTGATAGTCGTGTTTTAAATATATTTCTAAATACGTGTATGGTTAACTTTAACTAAAGAGAGTATTTTTTGTCAGGTTGCGGCGAGATTAAAACTGGGTAGAATGCATGAAACTTACTGAAGCCTAAAATTTGAGACACATCTAAAACCGTAAACAAATTATAAAAAAACACAATTTACATTATGCTAACGTATCTTTATTTTGAATTGCATAATTGATACTGGAAACAACAGTTAAAAGCTGAGACATGTCAATTCTTTTTGTCACAGAAAACACTATTTCCCATGATTTATTTGTTTTGTACACAAAGTAAGACGATTTGATATAAAACTAGCTTAAACGTTTCACAATTTGTGCAAACTTAAAGAGAAACAAGTTATTATTTTTTACACGTTTTGTGAGTCATTTAGCTATATTTCTAATTAGTTCCTACAAAAATTAAAAATTTTGCACCCATACTGAGGATGTGCCCCTGGGTATTACTTATCTTATCCATGCGCGTGCGCATCTTTTTAATGAGGCAATCTAGCGGAAAGCAAATTGAAAAGAAGTGGTTCTTTATATTACAAATAGAAATCACATTGTTTGTTTGTTTTTTAAGTTAAGCACAAAGCTACACAATGGGCTATCTGTGCTATGCCCACCACGGGTATCGAAACCCGGATTCTAGCGTTGTAATTCCGTAGACATACCGCTGTGCCACTGGGGGGCAGAAATCACATAGAGACAGATGTGCGCAGTGTGCACTTGGGTATTATTACTTTTCGACGGGCGTGCGCGCATCTTTTTAATGAGGCAAGCTAGCGAAAAGCCACATACAAAAGAATATGTGACGTCATAGCTCCAAGAACAAAGAACCTAGAAACTTGAAATTTTGCACCCATATTAAGTGGACTCTGAGGGTATCTATGTGCGTGTGCGCATCTTTTTTATGCGAAAATCTACATAGAAAAGAAATGTGTCCGCCATGGAATGTTAGAGTGTTTTAACTATTATGGGATGTTATAGGGTAGTTTTAATTATAATGGAATGTTAGGAGTGTTTTAATTATTATAGGATGTTATAGTGGTTTTTTAAAACTATTTGTGGATGTTTGTTACAAGTAAAAACACGTGTCTTTTAACCT
>NW_013667966.1:95795-98622 GCF_000517525.1 Limulus polyphemus | reverse complement strand
AGACTTGTGTCGTTAAAGTTTCGTTGAAACGAAGTTACGGAAAATTAATTAACACACGGAGACGTAACACTATTATGGGATGTTATAGGGTAGTTTTAATTATAATGGAATGTTAGGAGTGTTTTAATTATTATAGGATGTTATAGTGGTTTTTTAAAACTATTTGTGGATGTTTGTTACAAGTAAAAACACGTGTCTTTTAACCTATAACACTCATTGGAATATTTTCATTCTGATACGCGTGTTTAACCTGTAACACTCACTTGAGAGTTAGCCTGATAACAGTCTTAGGAACAGGATCGAAGGCTTTGAGATAAAAAGTTTCTTGTGTGGTAAGTTTTCATTTGTAGGCGTTTAAGTATTGGATATGTAATTCAGTTTGTAACTTTCTTTTCTGTATATTATTACTTATATACGTGCGTGTGCATCTTTTTATGCGAAAAGCCTCATAAAAAATAAATGTCCGTCATGGAATGTTAGAGGGTTTTAACTATTATGGGATGTTATAGTAAAACCAATCTATAGCATCCCATAATAGTTAAAACTACTGTATAACATTCAATAATAGTTTTTAAAACCACTATAACATCCCAGGATAGTTAAAGAAAAACAACTATTATAGGATGTTATAGTGTTTAATTATTTTGGGATGTTATATAATATCTTAACTATTATGGGATGTTATAGTGGTTTTTAACTATTACTAGCATATAGCCCGTCAAAGATGACGTGGCAAGTATTACCACCCCCACCCCATAGTATACCCTAACCTCGCACTTCATAGCTAACTAAAATAAATAACTTTTGCGAAATCAAGCTTGACCAACAAAGAGGCATAAAATGGGATGTTACACTGTCGTGAACGCTTTCACGCTCCTTTTTTGGTAATGTTCAACAATATATATTGTCGCTTAGCAACAAAACTATTATGGGATGTTATAGAGTGTTTTAACTATTGCGGGTTGTTATACAGTAGTTTTACCTGTTATAGGATGTTATAGTGTTAACTATTATGAGATGTTATAGGGTAGTTTTAACTATTATGGGACTAACGTACAGCCCGTCAAAAATGACTGGGCAAGTACTACCACCCCCACCTCATAGTACACCATAACCTCACATTTCATAGCTAACTGAAATAAATAAATTTTGCGAAATCAAGCTTGACCAACAAAGAGACAGAAAAGTGCAGTCGAAGCAGTCAAACGTCGATAAATTTTTTTTAATGAGACAAGTTAGTGAAACACCACTTAGGAAAATCATTGTCACTTGTCGTATTGAAAGTCTGTTTATTGTCAACAACGAGGCTGATGTTACACCACTGTGACGATTATATCATATTTTATTTATAAAAAAGAAGGAATGATCAAAATTTAAATTGTTGACTTTTGGATTTATATAGCCGCGTTGACTATAACGTTGACTAGATTATTTTCAATTATCAGTAACGATGAAAAATGTAGAGGGTACTGTCTTATAATAAACAAAGTAGTTAATACACTCAATAAGTTTCGTTTGGAATATGAGCCATCAAGAATAATTCTGTACGCATGATCTTCAGGACCACATACAGTTTCGTGATTGCAATATCTAATATAATATAACCGAAAGGATAAAGCTCAGGAACACTGTTTCGTATTTTTCTTATCTCTACTCCCCTTTTACTTATCATATAATTAATATTTAAAAATGTACTAGTCAATCACATTTAGAGTTATGATCATTTACAAGAGGACATGATTTTTTCAAGATTCTCCGCAACTGTAGAATTTCCAAGAATCAAACATGCCAGACAGATTAGCAGCTTTGATACAGAATAAGTAAATAAAAAACAACAAGAAGAAATATTTATATTTATTGGATTTAATTTCTACTGAGTACATCACGTCAGGTATTTCACACTTAAATAAAACATCTATTCAAAATTAAGTTATCGCACAGGCAAGTCGGCGACATGCACGAATATGACTTATTCACAAGGTTCTTTGTACATGATGTTTATATGATGTTCCATTTTTGTAACTGTATCTTCCAAATCTCCAGACGCATAGTTAGGCATAAGGTTAATAAATGGCTAAGATACACAAACGATAATTAAAATAAATAAATACGATTTAATCATTTTCGGAAAAAAGTAAAGGAAGTTTAAAATATTGAACCTTATATTTTTATTAACAAAATACGAAAAATATTTGTATAAAATTTCAACAAGAATTTTTTTTTTGCTCAGTAATTGAATTAAAATATAGTTAAAAAGCCTACTAGCGGATTTCATTGCATGTATAATTTATTTGATAGACGTTCTTTATGCGAAACGTAATATTAGTCGTTATAACTTATAGGTCTCCCGTAGGTCTGGGGGCTTATTACGCTAATAATCAGGTTTCGATATCTGCGGTGAGCAGAGCACAGATAGCCGATTGTGTAGTTTTGCGCTTAACAACAAACAATAGTCGTTATAGTAATTTAATCTCAAAATTCGACAATCTAGGGAAAATCGTAGAAGATATTTCAATATAACTAATTCACTTTTTACGTCAACTAGTTAATTAAAATAAAAGTGTTTCGTTAACGATATTGTTACGTCTCCGTTTGTTAATTGATTTTTCCGTAACTTCGTTCCAACGAAACTTTAACGACACAAGTCTTTACTTAATAAAACTGGTTTATTCTTTCCGAATATAACTCTGCGATACACTCAACTTCAACAATCGCGTTAAAACAAACGCTAATCAACGAACGTCAACAATACTTCCGACTGCAGTTCAGTTACTCACTCTCTACATACACATTACATTCCCCTCTTTTATATTACCAGCCTACCCTA
>NW_013667966.1:90624-95099 GCF_000517525.1 Limulus polyphemus | reverse complement strand
TTTTTAAAAAGGAAGTGTTGAAGACATTGTGTTTTTGGTGCAAATGGATATAAATTACGCATGATTTATGCCATCTACTGAAATTAATTTGTTTAATCTGTAATAACAATTGTTGACTTAGAGAACTTGGAATTTTTTGTATTAATTGGTTTATAACAAACTCAAGGAACTTTCCAGCAAAATAAACAATGCTGTTTTATAAAACAAGTTTTATTTTGCCCATGATAAATACGCGTTTTGGATGCTTTAAGAAGACTAGAGCTATTACTTTTTTCTATTATTTTCTGACTTTCCAAACTCTGAAACGATTTCGAATCTTTTAATACAATGTTATAGACGCATTTTTTTTAAATAGCCTCTTTCTATATTGAGACAACAAAGACATGCTTGAATTTTAACCAACCGCTCAACTGGCAAGTACAGGTAAAGCCGATGATTTGGAATACACATTCAAGTCCCACTCTGTATATAATACATCAAATGTTATCTCAGAGTTTAATCATTGTTAACCTTCATTGCATATCACATTAAGGCACTGATGAATGTGAAGAAAACACTTGTTATTAAAACAAAAAGAAAATTTGGCATTCTTTCAGCCTTCAATAACTTCCCTTTTAAAACCTATTACCAACACTTTATTCTATGAGACACATTAAATTTTATCACTATAGGGGAAAGAGGGGATGGGAGGCTTAAAACTGTTTTTGAACCACAAGTGTATTAATGGGTAATTTTAGCTATGAAAAATCAGAAAGCATTGAAGTGTGACTTTCGGGTTTTGTAAACCAACTCTGTTGTTCTATATACCAACTCTTGTAGTTAAATAATAGTGTTGACGGTTGTCAGGCTTTGTGAATATCGTATATCCTGTCGCCATAATTGTGTATCTCAAACGTCAAGAATGACGTAAATTTATATAACCACTCCAGTTTAGAAAATTGAATATTGTTAGTTTTGTTAAGAAATTAGCTTCTGGTGATTAGTCTCGTTTTCTTTACAATATTTAACAATATTTTCCACTACAGTGTGCTAACAATGATGCATTCATATCGCGCCATTTCATCATATGATCTTGTTGTAGCAGTTTTTACATTGAAAAATACTAGCTGGAGTAAATGGTAGGTGCAACTCCTATTAGGAGTGTTTTAATGTATTAGTTTTACGTATTTTAAGAGGAGGACTTCACATCGGCTTTAAGTTGGAATAAACACAAAAACAATTTATATAGATCTCTGCATTGATACATTTGGTGTAAAACGAAGTTTAATAAAGAATAGTAGAGCCACGGCAACAATTGTAAACATCTTTAATGAACGTTTCGGAATTACACATATTCCATTCTCAGCAAATCTATGAAAATAACGTATTGAACAATGTTTAATATAATTACTAATATAAAAAATGCAGTCACCTGCTAGGACCGTGGTAAGTCTACGGACTTACAACACTCAAATCAGGTGTTCGATTCCCCTCGGTGGACATAGCAGATAACCCGATGTGGCTTTGCTATAAGAAAAGCAAACAAACATAAAAATGCAATGAATAGTGTTAGGAAATTATAAAACACTTAATTAAAAAAGACAGTGAGAGTTATTTGAATAAAGCAAGGGTAACGAGGTTGAATTTCTATTAAGGCTTGGATTTTCGTTCATAATATGTAGATCTTCTTTTATAACAGTTCGTGATCATTACATCCAAAACTAAGAATTGAAAATTTTTCTGAGGAACTGGGGTGCAAGTACGTTTCGTTGTGAGAATTTATAGGAGAGTTAGGTGGAATTTGAAGTTTAAGTCCAGTTCTGTTAAAAATTCCCATGTGTTCGAAGGCGCGTATTTATAAATGTCGAGAAGTTGCCTATGTAGGTGGCTTTACAGCTACCACATGTATATTTATATATGACCTTTTAACTTAAGAGTGGAGGTAAAATGTCTTTAGTTCTAAAAAAGCTTCTGACACAAAGTAAGGATTTGAAGACAATACGGAGTTTAATCTGGTGGTAGGAGGACTCGAATAGCTTGTTGAGTTGGGTTTTAACAATAAGACTTTGTTTACCAAGGTGAGGAATAACAACTGTTAGAGTGAATTTGGAACATGTTTAGATATTATTCGGTGGGGTTCTTTTCTTAGTAAGAAAGTTACAGTTTTCTTCTCACCATTTACAAAAAAGTGCCTTGGAACACATGGGAGTTTCTACCAGAACTGGAGTTAAACTCCAAACTCCACCTAACTCTTCTATAAATTCTCACAACGAAACGTCATTACACCCATGTCCTTAGAAGACATTTCAGTTTTAACTTCTGGATGTGATGATCACGAACTGTTGATAAAAAAAGTCTACATATTATGAACGAAAATCCAAGCCTTAATAGAAATTCAAACTCGTTCTCTCTTGCTTTATTCAAATAGCTCTCTCTCCTTTTTTTAATCAAATGTCTTATAATTTCCTAACAATATTAACTGCATTGTTATATTAGTAATTATACTAAAGATTGTTCAATTTATTAATTTTTATCAATTTGCTGAAGATGGGATATGTGTAATTACGAAACATTCATTAAAGATGCTTACAATTGTTCCGTGGCTCTACTATTCATTATTTAATTTATTCGTTGGATTATCAGCTTTGTTACATATCCTGAATAGTGAATTTAATGATATTCTTTTTCAGTAACATTGCTTGTCATAGGACATTAGTATCAGACATATTATGTTGTTAAACACTACGTTCGTTATCTAGTTGATTAGGGATTTTCAAGAATTAGAAGAGTGTATAATAATAGACTATTTTCATGTGTCGGCCATATTGATTTCAAAGCGAGACTCTTAACGTAAATGCTCAAACAGGGTCGCTTATCATTACTGTACACATAGGCTTGCTATTGTTGTTCACCTCTGTGTAAAAAATGACTCCAGATACACACAAGATGTATCATTTCACAGTTTTCCAAGTGATAGAATGAAGGGAAAAGAACGATCTTTAGAGATTCTCTGGTGGTCTGCAGATGATTATATTTTACACTGGATTTACTTCATATACACTTCTAATCAGGAGATGAACACAAGTTCAGAACTAGAGGTGTCAGTTGCAGTGATACTAATATGCATTATTATCTTAGCCTAAAAACGGTATTTTATTATAATATAATAATCTAAAAAAGACTTGTATGTAACTCTCATCAGATAATCAGTTTTCATTAAAAAATACCTTGCCAGTAATATAAAATAAAATTACTTATCCAAATCATGGAGTGCAATATACATTTAACTTTATATATTGGATACACACCAACATACATGTAAGAACCCAGACCAAAGTACATTTGTGTATAAACCCCCGTTAAAACCTATCTGTTGTGGTTAAAATTATAACTCTATTTTTCATCCTAAATAATATAATTAAAAATTAGTAAAAATATGAGGAAAATAGCATAAACCTACATTTATTTTAAAATATAGAGTATCATTTCCAAACACAAAACATTCATCAATCTTGATTAGACAAGAACACTTACTTCTTGTGATTTGAAACACACTTCACATTATAGCCTTTTTCATTAGTTTTTACTGAAAAAAATAAAATAAAATTATCATTTCTAATAAACAAATGCAACTGAAATACCATATATGGACAGAATAATGGGTTAAGGAAAATTTCATCCTCATGATTAACACTATATTATTCAGTCACGTAACTAGTTAAACATATGATGGGTAGGGGCCTGTGGCGTTTAGTCCGGGTGGGGTGGGGGCCTCACTATATATTGGTATATAGGAGCACCGCTGAATGATAATGGTGGTTGAGGAACAGAAAGAATGAGATTAGTTCCAGTTTTAGACAAAATAAGATTGTTTCATTGTAGTTCATGTTCAAATGACAGGCATTCATTCTCAATATAAATGACGCTTGCAAAACTGTCAAAGTAACAACAATTTTCCAAGTGATTAATAAACCCTTTGTTGACCGCTTTAAGTCTAAATTTGATTTAAAAAAGGTTTTTAATTGTTGTTGAAATATTAAAAAATATTTAATGTTGCCCCATCCCTATACCAATGCAAAGGCCTAAAGTGAATACACGTAACCCACGAACACCTAGTACTGCATATTTTTCTACTATGAAGTTTTATTTGTCAAATTATGTACACACAATACTAAATAATTAATAATCAATATCGTAATAAAAATTATAAACATAATAAGGAATGTAGGACTTTCTAAGCATGCAGTTTTAGGCCTATGTCTAGAACAGAATGTGACAGCTGACCGCACTGGAGTTTCTAGAAGGATCATGACTTATCCGAGAACTCCGCGAATATCCGAGTGTTTGCCAGGCGCCCTCTTTTTTAGTATATAAGCCCAGCAAATAAAGCCAGCGATAGATAGATATGCAGATAGATTGAAGAGATAGATAATTGAGTCAAGCGAACAGTAGGTACCGTAAATAAAAGTTTGTGAATCACTGTAGATTTATAGCGT
>NW_013667966.1:88665-90021 GCF_000517525.1 Limulus polyphemus | reverse complement strand
GGAGGAAAAAGAAAAGAAACAAGAAGAGAGACAACAGCAGTGGCAAGAAAACCTGCAACAGTAACAGTTCGAACAGCAACATAATCAAGAAGAGAGATTACAGCAGTTGTTGGAGGAAAAAGAAAAGAAACAAGAAGAACGAGAAAATAAAAAAGAAGAGAGACTACAGCAGTAGTTGGAGGAGAAAGAAAAGAAACAAGCAGAGAGGCTACAGCAGTGGTTGGAGGAGAAAGAAAATAAACAAGAAGAGAGACTACAGCAGTGGTTGGGGAGAAAGAAAATAAACAAGAAGAGAGACTACAGCAGTGGCAGGAAAACTAGCATCAGTGGCAACTGAAACAAGAAATTAAACAAGAAAAACGAGAAAAAGAAACAGAAAGAAAGACTCCAACAGTTGAGAGAAAGCCAGCACACACAAATGGAAAAGATTAGAAAATTACAAAGTGAATTAAATACATTAAAGGATGATTTACTGTCTTTTACACAAGAAGGATATATTAGCCATGAACCTAATCAGCCCTAGACAATGGGAAGCCCCTTCCGGACCCCGCAGCTAAACCCTAATGCAGACATCTTCAGTCCTGTCAGAAGTCACATTCCAGACATGAGTGTCAGCAATAGGGATTATCTATTATGAAGGAAGCCACAGGAATTCGATGGGAAGGCACTGTGGGAAGCACATAGAGCACAATTTGAGCTCCTGGCAGAAATGAATGTATGGACAGAGGAGCAGAAAGCAGTGTACCTGGCAACGAGCTTGAAGGGACAACCATTGGAAATACTTGGACAGTTGTCAGTAGACAACAGGCACAACTATAGAGCACCAGTAGCTGCTCTAGAACTCAGGTATGGAACTCAAAATCAGTCCGAAGTCTACGAGGCTAGGTTTAGGACTGGAGTCCATGCTAAAGGAGAGAGCCTGCAAGAGCTGTCACAGGACTTGGAAAGTATGGCACACAAGGCCTACCCAACTGCACCATCCGATGTCCTCAAGCTGTTGCTGAGGGATCAGTTTGTAGATGCCTTGGACAGTCCACAACTGAAGATACAAGTAAAGCAAGCACACCCCTCTACTATACAAGATGCAATGGCCAAATCTCTTGAATTCGAATCCCATGTTAAGTCCAGCACAGAGGTACCAAGGTTGGTACAGTCGTCAGGATTCAAGGCCAGAAAAGGGCAGCTTTCAGAGAAGTTTGAGGGACTTTGCTGGCACTGTAACAAACCAGGGCCCAAGAGAGCTCAATCCCGGCAACTTCAACACAGGGAAGATGCCACAGCAGAAAGGTTGTTGGAACTGTGGAGAGCAAGGACATATGAATAGACAGTATAAGAAGAATATTACCAATATGTCAG
>NW_013667966.1:86988-87665 GCF_000517525.1 Limulus polyphemus | reverse complement strand
TCCATGGAAGGCCCACATAACATAGTAGATCGTCTCTCAGACGTTACTTTCCGAATAAAATGTGGTCGGCGAGGTAAGCCAAAGGTGGTGCATGCCAACAGGCTTTGGCATTATCACGGTCCAGGACATTTCAGTTGGAACAAATGACGCTGCTGAAAACGTGACGTGTCACCCGAAAAAGCCCCTGTCGAAGAAGAAACTCTTCCCGGTTTTGAGAAGGAAAACGGTGAAGTTACTACCACTGATGTGACTGTTACCGATAATGGGACATTTCCTGATGGAGCAGATGAACCACACGTGAAGCAGAAGCCAATCAGATAGAGACCAGTACAGATGAAGATACGTCCTGTAAAATTAAGAGACTTTGTTGAATTATAATTTTGTGTTTGTAAATTCTGTACATTTAATCAAATTATTGTTAATTATCTATTGGTTTAATGTAAGTGGCTATTGTTCGGGACGAACAATACTAAGGAAGGGGCAGTGTTAAGACAGCGGAAGTCACGCGATGCTGGGAGCATGCGCGCTGGAGTTTCTAGAAGGATCATGACTTATGCGGGAACTCCGCGAATATCCGAGTGTTTGCCAGGCGCCCTCTTTTTTTTTTTAGTATATAGGCCCGGCAAATAAAGCCAGCGATAGATAGATATGCAGATAGATTGAAGATAGAGACAACT
>NW_013667966.1:81176-86604 GCF_000517525.1 Limulus polyphemus | reverse complement strand
ATGTAATAATATCATGTACGTATGATCCATGGAAGAACTTGTAGCTTTTAGTAAAGTGTTTTGTAGAGACTTTTGAATGTCTCTGAATGATTGCAGTAATATCATCCATTGAAATATCAGATACAGCAGCTAAATTATTTGTCCATTCAGGATCCCTCAGGCCTTCGTTTGCAGTCGCGATTTTTTGTTTACGATAGGCTTATACGCGATGCATTAAGAGCGTGGATGCAACAAACATTCCAAATTTTTGGTGAAGATCCATCAACAGGGGGCGAAGTAATGGTAAAAAATCGCGAAAATGGGAAAACGTCCATAAAAACCGCAAAACTGAAAATGTGTATGTATCTCCTCACGGACCCAATGAACCTCCATACCAAATTGGGTGAAGATCCATGCTCACCCTGCGAAGTAGTTATATGGACATATACCAGACAGTACTATTATATTTATATAGATATCCATTACCGACGACCCGTTTCGCTCAGTCCAGAGCTCTTCAGGCCGTCTGGTATACAACAAATACAGTAGTAGTTGGAGCACTATTTATATAGGCCATTTGTTACAACAATTGTTAGATAAAGAATGTAATGTTTGAAAATATAATAGGCCCACTACTAATGTCTTATGATCAATATAATTAATTATAATCATGCTTCGCCAGTTTGTAAAGGGCGTTCACACCCTAACATTGTTCGTCATCAAATCTAAACGTACATTGTTCTCTTTAAATGTGTTGTGTGATAACTATCTATTGTAATCTCTAGAATTTGGACGAGATTTGAATGTTTAATACTCTTTTGACTTTAATGTATTAGATTATCTTGTGAAACACGTACTTTCTAGTACTCTGAGGTTTAATAATCGCCTGATTTGATTAATTAATTAATTAATTATCTGCCTTTGAACTTTTGTAACTAAAATAGCAAATAAATTAAACCTTTACCATATTTTCGTATTAAATATTTTACTGAAAAGCACATATTCTCCCCAAAAAATTAAAAATAAATTTCATTGCTTTTTCACTTCTTCAGAAAATATACAACGATCATTTAAGGTCATATTTCACTACTAACAATCCCTATTGTTCTTCTTAAACTTTGGGCACTTCCTTTTAAAGACGACTGGAATATTTTCTTTTTGAAGAACGCGTTTAAAACGAGAGTTTAACTTTCCACAAAAGCCGACAACAGACAGCACACATGTTTGTGCTGGTATCTCCAGGGTCACCGTTGCGATACACATCATTAGGGAATGACTACATCCTTGTTGTTTGATGTCTCTATCACTAATTTAGGCCTAGACGTAGACGTAGACCGACATTTTACGACATCCTACTAAAGCAATATTAGCCTTGAGACTAAAGCTCAACTTTATTGGTGCTGTAGATAACTCAGTCAACTACTTCATCATTAAAAAATTGCTGGTAAGTAGAAAAAACAACAACAATAACAACAAGAATATCTTCAAAAAGAAAATTATATAAAAAATTTTTATGTAAAAATTTTGATTTTCAGATTAGGAAGTATAAATGTAATAGATTATATTCAAGAAATAATTCTTATTGATTGTTACATGACGTAGAAATTTGTGTCGTTTGTATCTTAATTAATCGCTTTTTTCTATATATCGGCAAAACAAAAACAAAAAAAAAACTTTATTTAGTACCATTGCACAAGGTCAGAATTTTTACATAAAATTCTCTTATATTTTTCACGTTTCAAACTGATCACAAGTTTATATAAGTAGTGCTGCGTTTATTATCTATAGCTTGTTAGTGTCATTGTTATCAAACTAAACGTGTTCTTGTATTGTATTGTTGCTATTAAGAAACTAAATAAGCTCTTGTTGTTGGTGTCATTGTTATGGGATTAAAAATGAATTATTGTTGTTGATTTTGTGTTTTAGTGACTAAGATAGTTTAATGCTGGTATCATTATTATGTGACTAAAAACTGTTCTTGTTGTTGGTGTGAAGCTCATGTAGCTAAACGTCTTTGTGGTTGGTTTCATTTTTATTTAGTCCACGGTAATTCAGCGATAAGCCTGAGGGTTTATAACACTGGTTCATGGTGTAGCTATATGCTTAACAACAAACTAATAAACAAAACATTTTTTATTTAACCGAAAGAATTGTTGTTTGTGTCGTTGTTATGCATCTACATTGAACTGTTGTTAGTGTCGTTGTTATGCATCTACACTGAACTGTTGTTTGTGTCGTTGTTATGCATCTACACTGAACTGTTGTTTGTGTCGTTGTTATGCATCTACACTGAACTGTTGTTTGTGTCGTTGTTATGCATCTACATTGAACTGTTGTTAGTGTGCTTATGTAACCAATAGTCTTTGTGTTTGGTGTCATTGTTACGTAATGGAAATTTATTAATGTTGGTATCCTTATTATATTACTAAAATAACCCTTGTGGTTGGCCTATATTTATATAGTTAATATAACGATAAAAGCTTGATAGTTTGTAACACTTTGTTGGAAAGTACAGAAGTTTGATTAAGCTAACAACTATACGATTTCTTTGAATGAGCGTGCTTGTTTTTGGTGGTATGTAGTATTTAGTTTACTTTTTTTTTCATATTCAACACACAGCCTTAGTATGATACAATACATGTGGTATGAGTTTAATTATTTTAAAATATTACAATACTATATCATAGAACAACCACTGATACAAGCAATTATAATACACCACACTTTATCACAAGGTAAGGCTTACGATACTAACACAAACATACTTGTCACAAGAAAAGTCTGAAAATGCTAAGACACACAAATATTCTCTTACAAGAGAACAATTACAATATTTAGACTATACTACGCCCCCAAAACAGATTCACTCTACAGATACGTTGCTACCTCGCATTAAATTTACTTACTAAACAGATGGCGCCACAAGACTGTACTCTGAAATACAGATCAGTGGAAAATTCAGATGAAAATTTCTATGTTTACCAATTTGAACTACGCTAAAGAGGTTTTAGTTACCTAGATGTTAGATACATTTCGTTGAAAAATTTTATAATAAAATTATCAAACTGATTTAGATTTTGTCGTGCAACCACAAAATAGGCTTTTAATTATTTGATATTCCTATTTTAAATATTTAAAAACATTCGATTTTTCGTTAAGGATCGATATATTTTGTAAAATTGGAGAAGCAAACATTTCAGCAGTAAATAAAAATATATTATTGTTCAAAACACTGCGCTCGTTATAGTTTTGAATAGTGTATTTTACTTGATATAAGCTTAGTGTCTACCACTGACTGTTGGTTATTAAATAAAATTGTTCAACAGGTGGCGATCCAGAAGCCAATATATAGTATAAAGACAGAAATATCTAATCTTATGTTTTATATTTATTCATGTTACCTGAAATTTCAGCTGCATTATAATTTTATATCAAGGTTTAAATTATCGTGTAATTTTTATCATTTCTGGATGTTTGAGCATGGTTGTTCATATGTGAGATTAGGGACAAAGAGAGCATCAATCGTATTCTGAAAATTATGAAGAAAAGAAAATGGTGGTCTAAGTTCGAGGAATGTAATTTTTCCCAGCTTTTTTTTTCTTAACTGTTCAAGTTACTTAAAATGCTCATGTTTCAGCTTCAATCTCAATTATCTTCTTTGAAATAATGACATTAAGAACGAAACAAAAGATAAAAACATTGTCTCTACTGATTATAACTTAGTTCACGTTTTTATGAGACGAATCATAAAAAACTGCTACTAATTATTAACTTCATTTATGAACAAAAACATCTCTTAAGTTAATATTTTATGCGAATAAACTGAGAATAGATTTTGATATATCTTCAAAACAGATATTTAAACATACCTTATTATAATTTACGAGTGAATTAAGAAATTTGTCAAGCAAATATTATTCCTAAATAAAAAATAGGAACTAATTACCTAGTATTAACAGTATTTTTGTAAAAAAAAAGTGTTATCCTGTCTGTTAAGAGGAATTTTATAGTGTTATAGCAAAATTTTCTAAAGTACCATTCAAGAGACTTCAACACTTTTTCTAACAGATTTGTCAGAATAGAGAGTTTCACTGCGCCACAGTAATAATTTATCATAAAAATGACATTTTTATAATTCCAACCAATCCGCGATCACAATAACCAGTAGCAACAGACTGCGAAAAATAAAGAATTCAGTTAAGTAACTAGTCTCTACAGGTCACATGGTCTTCCTCAAATGACGTGAATTTCAGACATATATAACACAATACATATATCATCTTGACGCCATCGTTGATACCCGGATGTAATTTAACTTCACCAACGCCATCACAACTATCAATTTATGTCAAGACATCTGTGGTTTCAACATGACCGTAGGATGTTGTGGTATTCAATACTATTCATCTGTTATCCCCAACTCCAAGCATTTGTCTCGCGGATAAACAATGCAATTTATATAGTTTTGATAATGTTAAACACAGCACTCTTGTAAAGGTCTAACTCCAGATATCGAAATACTAATCTAACACTGTTTTACATGAAAGAAGCCTAAGGCTTATTACTACTACATTATGTTTATTGGAAAAGATGAAAGTTACACAGACTTACTAAACAGTAACTATTTAAACTACATAGTACTACAATAATATGCTTACCAATACATCTAGGAATCTCTGATCTAATCCTATTAAAATTAAGTAAGAATGTCTATTCTTTATCTTTCGGATCTGTTTCCAAACTTCATTTAAATTTATATATATATATATAACATTATGATCATCAATAAGTTGCTGGAATGAAAATAGTTTTACATATTATAACACAGATAAACATATATAATTTTTATCTTTCAGTTTTACTAACCACAAGTATTTTTTTCATGTGGCACAATGATAAATATTTTAAGCACTGAAGTAATTTGAATCCCACCATTACCTTCAGTTGACCATTGAGGAACAGACTAAACCCCACCATAACCTGTAGTTCACCACTGAAGTAGCTTAAATCTTACTATAACCTTTAGTTAGGAACAGTTTAGATCCAGCCATAACATTTACTTGACCATTGAGAAACAGTTTAGATCCCACCATAACCTTTAGTTGACCACTAAGGAACAGCTTAGACCCCGCCATAACTTTTAGTTGCCCACTGAATTAGTTTAAATCCCGCCATAACCTTTAGTTGACCACTAAGGAACAGCTTAGACCCCGCCATAACTTTTAGTTACCACTGAATTAGTTTAAATCCCGCCATAACCTTTAGTTGACCGCTGAGGAACAGCTTAGACCCCGCCATAACTTTTAGTTACCACTGAATTAGTTTAAATCCCACCATAACCTTTAGTTGACCACTAAGGAACAGCTTAGACCCCGCCATAACTTTTAGTTACCCACTGAATTAGTTTAAATCCCACCATAACCTTTAGTTGACCACTAAGGAACAGCTT
>NW_013667966.1:60257-80331 GCF_000517525.1 Limulus polyphemus | reverse complement strand
GTTATCAGTAGGTAGTGTTGGCTATCCGCTTTCCTTCTAGTCTAACACTTCAAACTAGAGATCCGGGTAAAATACTTTAGGATTCTCATGTAAGCATACATGCCAAATATACGCAACTACATTTTCAAGCACCGAATGACGTAAAACTAACTGAAAACCACATTAGGTTACACCTTTTGAGAAAGTTAAAAATAGTATTGTATTATTTTTATAAAGTATAACATTAGATGTGGGATAACAATTTGTCAAAGAGAATTTTGTTCCGTGGTGTGATATTAGTGTAACATTTTATCAAATGTAAAATGTGCTTGTTTTTTCATATGGTAAGTATAGATAAGCATCTTATTGACTGCTTGTATTTTATATTTAGTTTATTGTGCAACGCTCCTTCAGGCTTTCCGAGTTCACCCAAAACTGCCACTTCAAAGTGTTCTTTAATTCCCGTTTTACTTCCACTCACAGGTTAAAAAGAAATGTTGGAGGTATGTCAATTTCCAACGTACATGAGCCATTATGATTAGGGGCGCTGACAAAAGGCTGTTAAGCCCTTTTTAAAAGAAGCTGTAAACCAGTCTCGACACGCACGACTGTTCTCATTAAGAAAGACTTCAACTTCAATATTTCTGTCAACAAAAGCGTCGAAAAGGTGACATCTTCTAGTGTATACTCTCTTTGATACATTGACAAGGCTGCACTTAAAGAACACCGTCTGTCTACTTCCGGGTTAGAGATTATTATTGTAGTGTGACAAATGAAAATCATTCAGTCTCAAGAAATGATTTACCTCCTCTTGATACAGTGTTTTTCTTTATTCAAAGAAATGTCAGTCTTTGTCAGTTTCTTGTAAAAAAAGCTGACATTTGTCAAATGTTACAAGTTGTGATGAAAAATTAGTTTATTTATGAAGTGCTACGTGAAACCAGAGAAATTGTTTAATAAACTGTGGTTACATTAAACTTCATCTGTTGTCTCAAACAACACAGATGCAGTCTTAGTTTGAAAACTTAAACAGCAAAAAATACGTTTGATTAATAATAAATAAAACTGGTAATAATTACACTTAATGCACTAATTATAGTTCATACCACAACAGTTGTTGTTCTAAAACAACTCTTCTATGTCAGTCGTATCCCAACCTGATGAGACCTAGTATTAAACTCGTCGACACTGGATATGGCAGATGTAGTGTGGTTGATATATTATATCTGCTTTCTCTCTTAAGTTTTCAGAATATATACGAAGTTACTGTGATAACCACTATTAAATAGAATTAAAATAATAATAATACTAAAACATAATAACAAAAATGGTGATCATACAAAAGTCTCCCCAGTGGCTCAGCGGTAAGTCTACGGGCTTATAACGCAAATAATCGGGTTTTGATACCAGTGGTAGGCCCAGCACAAATAGCCCATTGTGTCGCTTTGTACAAAGTTACTATGCTAAATGTGATCAAATATTAGAATATTAGTCAAGTGGTGCCCCTAGTGGCTCATCGGCATGTTTTTGGACTTACAACGCTAAAACCAGGTTTCGATACCCGTGGTGAACACCGCACAGATAGCTAATTGTGTAGTCTGGTGCTTAATTACAAACAGAAAAGTAAAAGCGGTAGTCACGCAAGGTTACTATGCGAATAGCGATTGAATATAATTTTAAATACTAGAATATTATATCACTATTTTTTCTCTCTAAAGAAAAAAACATTCATAAAACTAAAATATAAGGTAAGATTATTCTAATGTTTTTTTTTTTCTAGGAAAACATAAGCTACAAAGGTTTTGATAAGCAAAAGGTAAAAATTACACTTGGAATTTTAAGTCTTAAAGAGCGTATCTTCACGAAGGTAATTCATACAAATTATCTATCATAGCTTTAAAATTCTGAAACAGTAACTTGCTCTAAGCATTTTATCACGTTTTCTAAAGGAGTGATTTCTAATAAACGTAAATTGTTTTTAATGCTGACATTTTATTGAAGGATTAATTCTTCCTTACTTTAGGACGGCCATATTTGTGATTTTTTTATATTAAGACTATACCTGGACGTGGCAAGCTTAATGGTCAATTCCACTAATCGTTGGTGGTATTGACTAGATTTTTTCCTTTTAGTCTATCACTTTAAAATTATGAACAGCTAGCGCAGATATCCCTCGAGTAACTTTGCGTGAAAATTCAACAAACAAGCTGCCGGTGGTTACACTAGAAACCATCACTTAAAAAAAAAGTTGGTTTTGTCCAAAACGGTCGCTAGGTGTAATCTATGTTATATTTTCTTTATTTTATAGATTTATAGCCACAATTTAAGATATATTTGTAAAATTAATTTTAATATCAAGATTTTACGTCTTCATATTTTTAACGTCCCCCTAGTGGCACAGCGTTATGTCTGCAGACTTACAACGCTATAAACTGGGTTTAGATGCCCGTGGTGGGCAAAGCACCGATAGCTCATTGTGTAGCTTTGCGCTTAACTTCCAACAAATAATCATATTTTTAAAATTTCAATCCCAATATTCAAACAAGTTATTGATTACGGAGCGTTACTATCTCTATTATATAAGACACGTACATAAATGTGTGGATGAATTTAAAATCATATAACAGACCGGTATAGACTTGTGAGCATTTACTATGTGATTTGCAGGTTATTACTTTCAAGCCCAAATAATCTGTTTTTCCTAATATACAACATAGTGTTAGACTAAGAGGAAGCAAGTGAGAAATTGAGTAGTGCATGATTCTCTAGTTAACAAAATTTAACTCTGGTGTTTGTGAAATATTTTTGTTACAAATGAAGGATAAGTGGATCAACGAATTGTTGAACTGAAGGAGGGGAAGGTGACTATTTAGTAAGTGCAACCTCTATTATAAGATTATCTGCATTTAATATAACTGTAAAAAATAGAAGTAGAAACAGCTTGCTAGGTTAAAATTGTTGTTTTTATTTCAGAAGTATATCCTATTAGAGAAGGCCCAGCTAACTTTCTGACTTCTTCACTGATTTCGTCACTGATTAAATATATTGTAATTCCTGCACGATTACGTGTATTGTAAACACACCCTTTAATTTCTTACAAAAACACATTATCCCAATATCAAAATGTATTGAAAGATCAGGAAAAACAATATTAAGTTGAAAAAAAAAGTAATTTTGACACATGTTTGTTTGATTTTGATAGTTTTCGTCTCATTATTTTATCTTAAGGTTCTTACATGAAAGCTTTGTAATTGCCTCCAATCTTTTGCACATGGATGTCATACTTGGCGTCGATGAAAGGTTCCACAGTGCAGTAGTTGTTGGTAACAGCCACGACACTAGCGACATCTTGATATTCATGATGTGAATTCACTTTCGCTTTGCCTTGGCCACCATGGGCGTGACCTATTTTGACTACACAAGGGAACCTGGACACGATTACCTAGAGAGTGTAGGATACATCTCATCAACAATAGTATCATATAACTTTCTACAACAATAACGAAATGATAATTTGAACTTATAATATTTTATTAATGACTGGGTTAAAACTAAAGTTATAAAATAATGTCAATCACTTTCTTCTACTCGGGCATCTGATCATCCGTCATGTGATCTGAAGTGTGAATGACTGGTCATTCAGTCTACACTTATAAGTAAAAAACAATGGATAAAAGTGACTATACTTTACAGTCATTATCTAGGTATGAATAGTATTACACAACTGCCTACCAAATCAGTCAAGATGTTGCTAGGCGACAGAGATATATATTTATTACTGAAAATAAAAAAGTAATTATATAGACTGTAGCACTTAAAATTCTATTTCAACTAATGTTTATACGTCTCTTAATCGTAACAGTATTCTTTATACTAGCATATAGTTAGAATCAGTATTATATCATAGATCATAATAATGGAGGTTTTAATTATTATTCATAACATCATGTTCATGGAAATAATAAATAAGATTCTACTTACAGTATACCATCCTTGTGGTATATCTAGCTAGCACTATTCCTAATCAAATGTAAGAATGTGCTCATCTTCATTCTGTACCGTGCACTAATAATTTTCATATTTTATAGTGTTAACGCTGAACTGGTAGTTCTGATTTGTTGATTACTTGAAGATAGAAAACATATTAAAAATAAGCGTGTGGTGGTATTCGGAACTGTAATTCGTATTATTAAGAGCTAGCATTTTGTTTTTATTTTCTTATTATTGACAAAGTTGTGGTTTTAATGCTGAACTAGGGTTGACAGAAAGAAAGAAAAGGCAATTTCATAATTTTACCACTCTTCTATATTTATATATAATGCAAAATAGAATGATCTTGAATTTGTGTGAAATTGAATAACATAACGGTTGTGCGGAAATTTCCGGGTTTTAAACACATGGTATTAAATGTAGATCGAACTTTGAAATAGGGTTTGACCAGTCATGAATGGGGTGTATTAGTAATCATCTTTCTGACTATTTTGAACCTAATTTCGATATATACACAAACAACCCTAATAATACTTAATGAAGTTATATCAGTATTTTGTTTGTTTGTTTAACAACATCACAAACACTTAGTACTGGAATAACAACCTAGTTCGAATTCGATGCCAAAAGGAGTCGGGGGAAGAACATCTTGATCTGAGTTATTGCCGACAACCTAACATCTATCATGTTTTGTCCGTCCAACAGTGGTTAAAGAGAAATTCTTCTTCATCTGTATAATGAATTACGGTGTTGTTGTGAGTAGGTTACGATAGCAACGAAGTTTTAGCCTCTTGATAACGAATGGCGTGAGTCTCTAGGGGAAAATAAAAACAACTGCATGTGTCGAAAACTGTTTGGTTCCGGAAATAGTGACACAATTACACCCTAGGCTTTTTTTCCCCTACTGAGAGAGTTATGAAGAGATGGGGGCGCTGCGAGTTCATTTACTGTATGATATGGTTTCATTCTTCTGTTCTGACATTAGTGTAAATTTGTACGTGGTGAAGTACTTCGTTCCTGTTGGACTAACTAATTCAGCGCACTGGGTTCCTCGTTAAGACTTGGGTAAAACAAACAAACACACGTGTGACTCACATATAAGTTCCCCTTTTTCATCCATACCCGAAGATTGTGACAGTGGAATGGCGTAGGCCACCTAATGAGCATTTGTGACGTAACGATATGACGTCATCCCGGAAGTATGTGCCTGATGTCATTAGCGCGAAAATTCACTTACATAATCCACCAGCACATATATCCATCCAATTCTTATTTTCCTTTTGAAAAAGAATTCACGTACGTTCGACTTAATCACTAACTTCTCTCACTCTGTTCTTACAATGTTATAGAGCCAAATATAGTTAGTTGGCCTAAAATTCTCCCATTTCTTAACGCCTCCTTCACTGAATAGTGTGACATGTTTGAACCACATTGAGCGAAATTTTAACCACCCTCAATTACATCTCCAGATTTATAGCGTCTTAAAAATGCTTACATAGGAAAAAAGATTCGTCATATATCACTTGGTTTACATTCAAGAAGTACATTATACGAAACAGAAACTATAAATCTACGAAACAGAAAATTAATTAATGACTAAAACATTACAAATGTGGGACTTTCATGATTTATAAATTGGCAATAAGTTCCTGTACTTAAAACACCGTATAAGATGTATACAAACGAAACAGTCAGTTATATTTGATGTTTAACACGCTGTAACTATCAGTCATATTTGATATTTAACACACTGTAACTGTTAGTCATATTTGATGTTTAACGAACTATAATTGTATAATATGTGTGCACATCATGTAATAACCACTACCAGAAGACTGCTAAAATTCTGTTGTAATAATTACAATTAATAATAAATAGTATCAATTATATGTAACATGTAAACTATAAAAAAACTTCTATGACCATACTGTGCTAGATCATTAGTTGAGTGTCCTCGCTGCTAGCGATATCTTTGCCTGTCAGCCACCTTTGCTATTTAACGAACTGTAACTGTACAAGATTTATTAACGTTGTATTGTTAACTGCTTTTGCCATATATCGCAGTGTATAGTTCGAGCACACGTCCTAGGGCACTTTATCTACACCATGTTGTAAGTTGGAGTCTTTGGGAGGGTGGAGTGGGGACTATATGAAGACATTGTTAGCTTTGAAACGTTACCTAGAAATCCTTAACACAAACTAATTCACTGTTTAACAGTTTTAATCTAAACTTATGACTGTCGATGTAAAAGTTTCTTCCTGTCTCATGATTACAAACGTAACAACAATTTCACTGATCTGAAATTACCGAATGACAGAATTGGAAGTCCGAGGTTCAAAGAATTATTCTCAATTTAGCTTGAGGTGATACATCTTGCTAATAATTTTCGAGTTCATTTATCCTTAGTTCAGTAGCATAACTCTAGTTTCTCAGTTGAGTCATGTTCACTTCTGGCTCTAGATGTTAGTAGTAGTTACTCGTTTAAGTACCGACTTGAAGAAAGGCATTTTGACAGTCAGAAAGAATAAGAAAACTGAAACTTTAGATGTGAATTTCATGTTAGTAGCACCTAAAAAACTGTAGCATAAAAAAGGAGAGTTCAATACTTCAATTGTTAGGCTTAAAATAGAAACAATTTAAAGTTCCATAATTGGACTCTGAAATCGAAATGTTGTCACAACTGTTTATTTCAATTCGTGACAATAAACAATAACTATCAGTTTTGAAAATATATCTTAGTATTTTTTTATTACAAGTTACAGTTTTTACAGTAAGGAAGAATATTTTTATCGACCTAAGAATAAATGGTGTCGAAGATTACACAGATCTGCGATGGTTTTATTGTCTTGAAATTTTTACATGTTCTACAGTAATTCCTGTACGCTGCATCCGAAAATGATACCCATTTTTCTTCACACGTACATAATAATAAAAAAAACAAAAATTTCATTATGGTAAACAAAATAATAATTTGATCTAAGTAAGAGTTTTTTCTTCCTGATTTGTAAAAAACCATTACGTGATAGAAAAAAAAATTATATTATTTTCGAAATCTGCATAGCTGAATTATGGAAAATCCATTATTAAAACCAAAATAACTTTTATGAAGTATTGTGATTGTAACGTTAAGAAAGTTGTTAAGCATGTGCAATAATTTGATATTTAAACAATGGATTTACATCAACAATAGTATTTTAATTTACAACATAGTAAACAGTAACAGTTCTTGTATTACTTGCCCTGACGAACCTGCAATGGCAAAATAAAACGTTTTATATTAGTATCTTTATTGCCAAAATAGTAAACAATGATTTCCTCATTCTTCACTCAGAGTTTACATAAAACAGGTTCTAACAAAACCCTGAAATTATATCAACGTTTCGAGCACGCTACTACTGTTACAAATCTGAAGAAGAAATGTACTTGTGTGAAATGTTGTTAAAAGTTGAAAAAAAAAAAATCGTTGTGATATCAACGTTTTGTTCGAATCTGTTTTATGTTAAATGTTATCGGAAAATTACTACAACTTTTATTACGGACTCTTAATTCAGTGGACCTGGCGTGGCTTAATGGTTAACGTGCTGACTTGCCCAAGACTTGCTGGTGACTGATGTTGACCAGTTCCCCTCTCAAGTACATCAGTTCAAATTAAGCACGGTAGCGTAGATATCCCTCGTGCAGCTTTGCGCGAATATTTGAAAGAAACAAATAAACGAACAAACTTAACTCAATAATTCCGCAGTCACCATAAAAATGTTGTTCTGTATCCGAACAAAGGAAAGTTCAACATACATTGATGGTGGAATTAATGAAGGATCAAGAATGATTTTGAACTTAAACAAAAACACATTTTTATCTGAAAGTTAACAGCATCTCTAACACAAAACATCGATAATCATATAATAACGACACCGTTACTCACGCCCTCTCCCCATCCCCTCCGGTGGTAAGCATGACGGTTTATAAAGCTAAAATTCGGAATTCAATCCTTGTGAAAGGCAATTAATTGCTTTGAGCTAAAACAAAAACAAGCAAATATTTACCTTTCCAAATTATTCATAGATTGTGTCTACAAGATGTTACTACAAAAGTAACCTTTTGTTATTATTATAGGTGTTCTGGTAGATTTCAAAATAGACTGGTTTAAAATCACATCCGTCCCTGTACCTCGTTTAGACCATAAACTTCGGCTGATTCACCTAGACCTTTTTATTATGGATTTACTCCTTCTTTGGATTATAAATATAGATCGTCTACGCAATAATTTTCTTACCACATTCCTCTTGGTGACTCCCTCGGGTTGGTAACGTAGCCTGGCGTATGGCACGGTTTTATTACGTCATGGCTTTGGAATTAATACTCGAGTTATTATTATTGTTATTTATACACTGACATAATCTCCTGTTTTTGTATACACGTAAAGAAGCATGCTGGAAACAGTTTTCAATAAATAGTTTTCTACAATTCTCGTGACATGTTTGAAAACACACACATACACATATTTCAAGAGAAATAAAAAGAATGAAATTTTTCACTTATATGAGCAGAAGACATAGTACACGCAAGTGAGCAGCTACAATCAAAACATTTGTAGACGTATTGAAATGTGTAATATCGACAATACGTTTGTAGACATACTGAAATGTGTAATATCGACAATACGTTTGTAGACGTACTGAAATGTGTAATATCAACAATACGTTTATAGACGTACTGAAATGTGTAATATCGACAATACGTTTGTAGACGTACTGAAATGTGTAATATCGACAATACGTTTGTAGACATACTGAAATGTGTAATATCAACAATACGTTTGTAGACATACTGAAATGTGTAATATCGACAATACGTTTGTAGACATACTGAAATGTGTAATATCGACATTTGCTGTAAAGTGAATAGCAGCTGAAAACATTAAACTAATTTTTAAGCCTCAGAGATATAAAACAAGTGACGCTGGAGCAATTCTTATAGGAGGGGGTGCTGAAAACCACTGAACTAAATCGAAATCCCTGTATATGATGAGGACCACGCATGAGCAGCCCCCAAGTACGTCAAGCTAGGGGGTATTTCTGTTCCTTTGTCTACAACGTGAATCAAACGACTGAACAAATCTGAGGAGCAAAGTAGTTGGTAAAACAACAAAAGATGGTAAAATTCTATGATAGAATTAGCAAGTTACTTATTCTTCTAAGGGTTGAACTTGGCATTTTTTTATATTATTCAGGACAAAGATAACTAAAACATTAACTTACAGATGTATTTAGGTGGAAAATGATAAAAAATATCGCAAATATAGTATCATGACTTTAGCGTTTCTACTAGTCATCCGCATTAAGGAACATTGAATTTCTGAGTTGATGTTTGTCTGAAGTTCGTTCAAAACAACTTTGCATATGACGGAGTTCCAAGTTCTTAGAAAATGAAGTGAAATTCTCTTCTGATATTACATTTCTTAGAAACATTTTCCGGTGAAAATGTTCGTTAAATGTATATATTTTTTTCTCTCTGACGTCTAAACATGATAGGGACACAATGGACACATAAGGAACTCAAGAGTGTCTCTACGAAACTTCATCATCGTCATGTAGTTATCAACAAACGACATTACAGTGTTGCTAAACAAATAGAACGTGATGACAAACTTGTACTCTCTTTCATCCTTCTTACCACTAGAGGGCACCACTCTTCCACATGTCCGGTTTATCTTATCATTAGAATACTTACAACATAATAAACATGCCAAAATCAGCCTTATGTCAACATCCTGCATTTATTAAAATGTTAAACCATAAAAGGAACTTCTTCATAGTTAGTCTGTAATAACCACCAGGAAAAGATGCTGAAATTTGTGTATGTGTGTGTGAATGACTAGTGAAGATGATACTTTGATATGCTGCGTTTGTGGAGTGAATGGTTTAGCAGAAAAGTTTACGAACAAAGAATAATAAAACAAGACATCGAAAATAAAACAACAACAACGACTCATTGCAAATACAACTCTCCGTAACTTCGTTCTTAACTCTTTCTTCTTTATAAATCTATCCGCCCTGTCAAGATTTGTTTTCCTTTTATGTACCTGCTAAGACTAGGTGTGAGAAACAAATAAACCTCGGATAATTAAGGTCACCGAAAAATAAATTAAAGAATAAAACTAAATGAGGACTACAAAGAGAAGTGGGCGTCGGCGTTAAAGTTAGTGGGTGTCATTAAACGGTCAAACCTCTAGACTGTTTGTTCGTCGAGTATAAAAAAGATCTTTACAATTAATCATTATAAATGATAAAATTACGTTTAAACCGAAGAACATAATATAACTTTTTGAAGAATGCAAATCATAAAACATTCCAATAAGCAAGAAATAGCGATATCCGTAAACATATAATAAGAAGACGAAGTCGGTTGCCATAAAAAACAACAACAAAAAAAACGCGCTAGTTAAATACATGACAGCAGTAAAACACGGAACAAGAGAATAAGGCAATAAAATAAACTAAAGACATTTAATTTTAGCAAAAGTTTTACAAAAGTAGAGTTCCCGGAAAATGTTGACGTTTCAGTGGAAACGCATTTAGGGTTAACATTTAAGCAAAATTCATTGATAATCTGGATATTTTTTTAATGGAGCGAAAATGATAAGAGGACATAAATATTCACTTGAAAAAGGTTTGGGAGGACAAAAGTTCTTTTCATTATACGACCATGGCCTTCAAGTTTCAAGGTTCTAAGCTTTGCAAGTGGCTCTTTAATTTAATAAGTTTTTGTTTACGTACAGCTTATACACCACATTGACACATACAGCATGGCGTTGTTATGACTGGTGTGCTGCAGATTTGTTGTTTTCTTCTTCTTTTTTTCATTCTTATAATTCCTTTTTTTTATTGAGGTGGGGATTTCCGAGAACTAGACTCGTTACAAGAAATACCATCCATTCTGTTTAATATATTCTTCTTCTTCCTTTGGAAGTACAAGATCCAGTATCCTGAATACGACTATGTTGCAGCGACTGTCTCGCTCGTGGTGAGGAGTTGCAGGAGAATGTCATCATACACCACTCTTTGCAAGCTGTAGCATGGTAAACATTCGTTGTGAACATTTATATTATGAGTAGGACAATTAATTATACTCGGCCAGCCGCTCTAAGACACGCGAATTTCAAGCATAGTTCTCATGGTGATATTATTTCTGTTTTCTTAGAACTGGAACTCTTAAATTCTTCAAACTAAATATCATTAGAAATGACGGCAAGTGGCCTTCGCTTACTGTATCTATATCAGAATTTTCTCTCTAACTACAAAGTAGAAAATCGTGATTTTTTGGAAGTCAACTTACGTAATCTTCAAATTAACAACCTGTTTTATATCATTCGTTGCTGATAGACTCTACAAATTGCACCATGTTCAGCAATTTCATGTTTTTACCTGTTTTTAACACTCGATGTAAGCAACTACCAAAACAAAAATGGTTGAAATAACGTATTTTGTATGCAAAGTGCATTAAAAACATGTGAAATTAATGGAATTAATTGCAATATTAACGATATTGTTCTTTACTTTTGTGTGTTTAAATCATATGTTATTTCAGATCCCATAACCAACAAAGTCATCGATTGACAAGCAACTTAGGCATAAGTATAGTCCATAGGAATGTGTTTAAAAAAAGACGTTGGGGTCTTTATGGATATTCGGTTTCCCTAATCTTATATACTCCATTTTCAGCGTCTTTGACGCTTCCTATATCCGAAAGAATAATAATTTTTGGAATCTTATTAATCTAACCTGTTTTGATTTGGTATTCTTTGTACGATGTGGTTTCTCTAGAGAGGAGTCTTTATGAGAAAAACAGAAATTACTAGGAACGATGTTGGTAAAGCTATGTTTTCGACATATAAGACAGGTGCCTGTTTTGTGACACTTGTAATCATACCGTCACGACTCTTTTTCAGGTAAACTACATAGGGATGATAGTCGCTCTGTGTGTATAGATATTAATTAAATTCTTAAACTAACTAACTAATCTGTATTCAATTCTCATGCACTACAGCCTAGACTAAAGCAATCCGTCATAGGTCAGCCAACTGGTGTTGGTGCGTATGCATGCATACCTCGGGGGTTTCGTATTTTCAGGAAGCGCCATGACGTCATGTTGAACACCTTTTAACTACCTCTTCAATATTTAAGTTCGGAAATTATGACTTAAGTTTTAAAGCTTAATGACGTAATGATACTCACTTCTCATCTGTCTCTTCAGAAACCACGTCATTTTATGTAACACGTATATTACTAATACCCCATGAGCCACCCGGACGTGACGTTATTTTGTACTTGAATTGTGGTAATAAAAATTGTCGTCATTTTATACGTCATTCCCAGGTAAGGGAGGAAGTTCATTGGAACTTATTTCTGTTGTACGTGAACAAAATAAAATTGGATAATATAGGTGAGATACGTTAGACATGGTTGAAAAACGATGATAATGGACATCAAAGCTACAAACATACAACGCACGTACATATATGACATATAACATGTCACAATACTCGGTAAAATAATATAAAACTATATAACAGCTAACCCTAGGACCTTCTGTCAGTAAGGGCGAGAGTGGTGTATAGCTTGCAAAAAAAAAAACAAAAAAAAATGCAGGAGTGTATACCATATTTCAAAGGACTTCCGATTCCCAAAGTATACATTTCAGCTTGTCTTTACTGAATGCATTTAAATAAAAAGGGTAAAAAAAAACTTTAGTACTTTTGATTCAAGCCGTAACTGACACTTTGAAGTTTCCCGACGGATCTGCATGTAAGATGAATTTTATGATTTACATATGAATATGTTTATATATATTCTAACCAGAAGGCTAACACATTTTAACTATAACCTACACTAATAATACTCATGACATTTAACTAGGATAAAAATAGTAATCGAATTCACTTTTAATTCGTTTGGTATTTGTTTTGTTCAATTTTCGCGCAAAGATAGTCGAGGGTTATCTGCGTTAGTCTAGTGGCAGTATTTTACTATCCAGTTTTTCAACTAACCTGATGATTGGTCTACAGTAGGTCTGCATACGTTGGACAACTAGGTCAGCCACCACTCTTCTGTCTTCTTCTTGACTTTCTCCCAGGAAAGTCATTGCAGAACCGTTAACCTAATCAAAACTTGTCATTAAAAAGCTATTAATTGCAAAACCTTCTATGAAAAAATAATTTCTGGTAGAAAATCCATTTATATTATTTTATATTTGCCAAATTGGAGATGTTCTCGATTTTTGATATTAACTTTTTCGACGTATGTTAATCAAGATCTCTTTTAATACAGAGTTTTACGTACACGCTGTACTTTCGTAAATCTTGTGATGCCCTAATTTCTAACTTTAATCTGCTGGTTAGTTTTTCTCTGTGTATTCAAGAACTCTGGCTAAAACCGAAGATCGGATTAAGGCGAAATAACAGCACGGGACTTTTCTCCGTCAAAAATGACAAAGTAAATTTTCTAACCGTGAATAGTGCTTTCATTGTAGTAAACTAAAATCAGATAAATAACTACTGAAACCAAACTTTATCATCCGCACATAACAATCGTGGATCCGAGGTTTTTCATCTTTAATAAAGCTTGTCTTGTTTCTATAGAAGCAGATCAAACGTTTTTAAGAAAATTGTAATATTACTTGACTTTACGGGTTGTTTTTGTCTTGCAAGATCTTAGTTTAGTAAATATATATGACAAGTAGGAGATCGCCAAGAATTAGATTATAGACAGCTTCGTTCCGTACCCACAAAGAAAATATCAGGAAAAATGAGCAAATTACAGGTATATCTTACCCCTTTCCGCTAGTTAACCTATTTACATGCTTAATAATCACTACCCTTTTTCCTCAGGATGGTTGCTAACCTATCTACGTGTTTAATATTCACGACACTTCTTTTCCAGAATGGTTGCTAACCTATCTACATGCTTAATAATCACAACCCTTCTTCTCCAGAATGGTTGCTAACCTATCTACATGCTTAATAATCACAACCCTTCTTCTCCAGAATGGTTGCTAACCTATCTACGTGTTTAATATTCATGACCCTTCTTCCCCAGAATGGTTGCTAACCTATCTACGTGTTTAATATTCACGACCCTTCTTCCCCAAGATGGTCGAAAACCTATCTATACGTTTAATATATTAACTTCCCGTCCAACTTCCACTATAACTCTTCCTATCTATCGACTATCTTCCTGATAACTTCAATGATTCGTCCTTGGTATCCTATTTTTGGGTGTCCCTTTATATCTTAATACCGATTCACTTCTATTACTTTCCTTCGTTTTTCGCCATCTACCTTCCTGATAATAATCTCAAAGATATTTATCTTCGTTTGACCTTTGTTGGAGGTCCCACAGTAAAGATATCCTCCTACTCCGCCCTTCATTCCTATCAACCAACGTCCCTTCCCCGGGAATTCTGTTGTACGTGCTCTTTTCTTGAACTAGATTCTGTAATACATTTATTGTCATACTTTCCCAGAGTGCTTCTACCGTGCACATTTTTTTTTCTTTTTGCCTGTCCCTCCCTTGTGTATCCTATTACAAACCTCGATTATATATTCCCGCCCGTCTTTCCCTTGGATGGCTTCAACAGCACACATATCCAGTCCACCAAACAATTCCGAGACTGCGTCCACCCATTGCCTATAACGGTCCGTCATCTGAATCTGTTCCAACATGGCGGATCCTGTATTAGCCTTCCAATTTCCAGAAATGGACTTCCTCCTGGTTCGGCAAATAAACAAAAGATAAAGTGCTATTCTGATATGGTGATATATAGGTACAAGTAAGTTTAGACCGAGTACTTCAAAGGCAAAATTAAAATCATTCATTTACTTTGACTCATTTTTACCAGAGTCCTAGTAAAATACTGTCACTACCGGGTAAAATACTTTAGGATTCTCATTTTTACAAGAGTCCTTTTCATCAATTCCTGATGTAAACAGTATTGCGTCCTTGCGGTAGTTTTCGTCTTTCACAACTAAACATATAAAACTTACTTGGATAACGTTTCCTATCATCGATCGTGAAAGCTTATATAGCTAGAAATTACATCACGGTTAGTCACGGTATGGTATTTGTTATCAAATACGAAAGTTGACCACTGAAGTAGTTTAAATCCCGCCATAACCTCCAGGAGCATCAATACGATTTCCAGCAATACTCCTTTAACTACGGTCTGCCATCAGTACAATTTTGTGACACACTTTTGTTGTTGGTTTTTTAGCGCAAATCTATACAATGGGCTACTTGCGCTCTGTCAACCGCAAGGAATCAAACTCCGTATTTTAATATTGTAAGTCTATAAACTTACCGCTGACCACCAGGGAACTGACACACACACACAAATAAAAACGCTTTTTATCCTACTGTAAAATTTCAACGCTGAAATTTGGCCATAACGTATAATTAAAAATCTTATAATTCAAACGACAAAATCAACAATCAAAATTAGTTGAAATGTAATATAAGACAAACGTTACGTAATACCCGGGGAGACAGAATATTTTGAACAAGACATAGATATTTGTTTATACCTGATCACCTACTGATCAAAAGCGTATCGGTTGGTTGCAACTTTGAGTGGATATATGTGCGTGTGTGAAGAAAAGTGTGTTACAAATTTCCTGTTCCATTTTTATAGTGCCACTATTGATTTTTTTAGCCCTAAGGTCATAATCGAAATTAAAATTTGAATTATATTTGTTACGTAACTGATAATTAGAAAAAAACGTGTTATTATAATTTACAAAAACAAAATTTAGACAGAGTATCATAACTTGAAACAAAAACTACTTAAGACGAACTTTCTATATATCTCTTTTCGTCCATTAAGACGTAACAAAGTCATCAAAGATTGGTCTAGTGGCAGCGGATTTATTTAAAGAAAGAAAAACGAAACACGCAGCAACATCCACTTTTTTTATGTGTCCATTCCAGTCAGAAAAGCCAAACCTGTTCTACGAACAGCGATGAAAATGTTTGCCGATATCGTTTCACTTTCCAGGACAATAAACCTGTTTTTATGTTAAATGATGCTTGATTAAAGACTGTAAAGATGAATATATATATATATTCAACGTTTGTCACCTGAATTGTAATCATTTTTAAGCCTTTTATTTTTTTCTACTTGAATCCCACGTATTTGTAGTACTTATTTTGTTGAGGCTTTCAAATTATCTGGACTTGTAATATCAAAATCCCCCCATCCTCCTCATTCGTAAGCTGTTTTAACCGTTTTAAATATATACAACTTATCATGCACTTATGTTGAGATCAGCGTATTTTATCATATCTTTGATATTAACTAAAAAGAAACTGTACAATATGTATAGGAAAAACCATGACTTCAAACATTTCTGACTCCCGGTATCTTATGTAACAAATTACTTTATGTTGGATTCAGCGCATTTTATCGCATCTTATGGAACAAATTAAAACAACTATAAAATAGATTTCTGATTCCCGGTTCCTTACGTAACAATCTACTTTACGCTAGATTCATCGGATTTTATCACATCTTTGATGTTAATCAGAAGTACAACCATAAAAAATACCTCAAACATTTCTGATTCCCAGTATCTTACGTAGCAATCTGTCTTATGTTGGATTCAGCGCATTGTATCCCATTTTTAATTTTAATTAGTGGAAATTCAATAACCATAAGACAACCAGGACTTAACTTTTCTGATTCTCTGTATCTTACTTAGTATTCTATCTTCTTAACGTTGTGCTTTCACCAACGTACCTACTTACTACAAGGTTTTCAGGGCCAGTATTTTAATTGGACATATATGATCAGCCTAATACTTGTAAGAATTATTTTGACACTTTTAATGGCGTAATACTAGAATTATAAATTTTTACCCATCTTTTACTTAAATTTTGAATAGCCAGATTCAACGTTTTATGTCAAACCAAAAATATTCTAATTCAATGAACAGAAGCAAATATATAAACCAGTCAGATTACTAGTAAAGCCTAATCTAGTAACTGAGATTTAGCACCTAATTTCATGGAAAAATTTTCGGTTTCAAGTTGATCGTTTAATTAAAATATACACAAAGCCGACGTTTATATGTCTCTAAAGATTCCTGCAAAGGTTTTTCGTAAATTCTGCATGGTATCATCATGGTCTTCCGAGTCCTTTCCTTTGCCTGTTTGGGAGTCCCGCCGAAAAAGGGACGAAGCGCCACCTGGTGCCATTGTTTTTACTTCAGAGGATGTTTTATGCTGTTCCTGCGAAGGCACTTGCTTTCTGTCTGAGTTATCTTGAGATGACTGAGAATCTCGACGCGACTCTGTTGCGGACCTGTCAACAAAACTACCTTCCGGTTGCTTAGACGCTGCTGGTGCCCTCTGTTGGGACTCGGTCTACAAATAAAATATTAATACAGAAAACTTAGTAGAGGCTACACCATTGAACTCATGATTGAAAAGCTTTTCGAATGATAATTTCTTAAAGGAAAAAGCAACGAACTTACTATATCTGAGCTTTACTAATCTTGTTTCAGTTTTTGTTTTGATGGTGTAACATTAACACTTCTGCTAATAGGCACAGTTGTAAAGTAATTATTCAAATACTCTCTGAATCGTTGATTTTTTAATACAAATAAATAAACGCAGCTGTAGCATGATAAAATCTAAAAATAGAGGAAAATAGTTAATATCGCTGTAAGATAAGAAGACACCTGTAATGAACGTTTTAGAAAATATAACCTTCATTGGAACTTTCAAAATCCGGTTAAATACAATAGCTATTAACAACTAACGATTAAATACGATACCTATTAATACTTTATATGTGGAGCATAGAATCAACTACTCAAAATAACCTTTCATAAACGTAAGATTTATAATAAGAACATTTGGTTAATTTCTCTGACAAAAACACAAGAGAAAAAATTGTAATAACTAGAAAAAACTTCCATTCAAAAAGAAGATCCAATTTATGGAATGCTAAATTCCAACTGTTTAAGAAACCATATGTGTGGTAATTACATACTATCGAAAATCGTAAAATATATACTTGTAAAAAAGAAAGGAAATGTCGTTTTTAGTTGGCTAAAAACAAATGTAAATTTACCATTGATTGGCAAGATGAAGAAGGGGCAATTTGTTCTTCCGGCAGTGATTGGCTGCTGATGCTGGATCGAGATGACTGCTTGCTACTACGAGAAGAAATATAGCAAATTTGGCACATTTTAATAGCATCATGTATAAAAACATGGAGGAGTTTAACACCAATAGCCAATTCAAAGTGTTTCTCGTGCTTACAATTCTCTTAAGTTTTAGCTGATCAAATACTTCTACTGCGTTAAGCGTACATTGATTGGCTTTCACGTTCTTGTTCCTTTGTTAGGATAATGCAATTTTAATATATACATATATATACGTTTAAAGCTACGTGTATTTAAATATCTATAAATGCAATTCTGAAAAGAAAAACTACATCAAACATTTTGTTCTTTATTCTGTTATTTATCTGAACTGTACGAACATTATAATTTTGATAGTAAGCTCATAATCCAAAGATTTCCTTAAGCCCATGGCTTGTTTAATGCATAAAACCTTACAATAATCTTCCAGGTTTGGTCGACTGTATTCTAATAACTGGTGTCGTTATTACTTCATATTATTTTTGGTTGTAAAGAACCGCCTGTTGTACCAACTGTCAAACCATATTTTTACTCATTCCCTCTTTTGTTTAAAATTCTATATTCATATAATAGTTGCCAGTTTCTCGTTGTCGTTTCTTTTAATACTTAACTTGGAACCGTCGTCCAAACCTTTCATTATGAGAATCAAATAGCAGAAGCTGCATAAACATTAATCTGAGAAATTTTCATGAACTGAAAATGGTAACCATAAGAACATCTTTAATCATATCGCCACAGACTCTCCTACTGATAGAAAAGCATCTAATCATATACAAAAAAAATATTGTTTTGATAATCAGGAGCTCATTTCCTTCGAAAATGAAAAGACAAGAGAGGTTAAAAGGCTTGCAAAGAAAAACGTTCTACTTAAGATAATTTCAGTTGAAAAAGAGCAAGTGAATAAATATTTTGTATCAGGGTAATTCTCCGTTATGGAGAATAATAGAACATAAATGAAAATGAATGAATAGTTAATTCGTAGTATATTACATTCTTTGGAGTAAAACCAAAGCAATGGTTTGCGAAATTATAAATGAGATTAAAAACAGTGGTGAATGAGTGGATTAAAACATTTTGATGTTAATATTAACTAAACTCTTTAAGACGGTTTTTTCAGTAAGAATTTAGAATTCTATAAAAGATTCAGGAAATTTGGAAATACGTGTATTAAATCTAGCAAATTAAACCAAAATATTGCAACAATAATTGCACAAGACACTCAGAAAAACAACCAGTAAAAGGAAATGTACGAAACACTACGTGCAATATTATAACCTGGTTTCGAGCGGATGTAATACTGAAATATGAAACACATTCTGAGTCATAGTGGAGTCTAAACCGTTCCTTAGTGGTCAACTAAAGGTTATGGTGAGATCTAAACTGTTCTTCAGTGGTCAACTAAAAATATGGCGGGATCTAAGCTGTTCCTCAGCGGTCAACTAAAGGTTATGGCGGGATTTAAACTAATTCAGTGGGCAACTAAAAGTTATGGCGGGGTCTAAGCTGTTCCTTAGTAGTCAACTAAAGGTTACGGTGGGATCTAAACTGTTTCCCAGTAGTCAACTAAAAGTTATGGCGGCGTCTAAGCTGTTCCTTAGTGGTCAACTAAAGGTTATGGTGGATTTAAACTAATTCAGTGGGCAACTAAAAGTTATGGCGGGGTCTAAGCTGTTCCTTAGTGGTCAACTAAAGGTTATGGTGGGATCTAAACTGTTTCTCAGTGGTCAACTAAAAGTTATGGCGGGGTCTAAGCTGTTCCTTAGTGGTCAACTAAAGGTTATGGTGGGATCTAAACTGTTTCTCAGTGGTCAACTAAAGTTATGGCGGGGTCTAAGCTGTTCCTTAGTGGTCAACTAAAGGTTATGGCGGGGTCTAAGCTGTTCCTCAGCGGTCAACTAAAGGTT
>NW_013667966.1:56870-59701 GCF_000517525.1 Limulus polyphemus | reverse complement strand
CATCTCTAGTTTTGAAGTGTTAGACTAGAAGGAAAGCGGATAGCCAACACTACTTACTGATAACTCTCATCTCTAGTTTGAAGTGTTAGACTAGAAGGAAAGCGGACAGCCAACACTACTTACTGATAACTCTTATCTCTAGTTTGAAGTGTTTGACTAGAAGGAAAGCGGATAGCCAACACTACCTACTGATAACTCTCATCTCTAGTTTGAAGTGTTAGACTAGAAGGAAAGCGGATAGCCAACACTACCTACTGATAACTCTTGTACTACTCTTTACCAACTAATAGTGGGAATGGCCGTCTAATTATAACGACCTTACAGCTGAAAGGGTGAACATGTTTGGTAAAGAATTTCGATCCCGCGACCTGCAGAGTCCAAGTCGAGTGTCCTAACCATCAGGCCAAGTAATTCATTTAACAACAGATATTTTTCATATAGAAATCTTAGTTTGTTATACTGTTCGTATGTGACTACTATATGGGCGGAATACCAACTTCAGGAGAGAAGTTTTTACCTATCTCCCACCCCCAGTAGTCCGGTTATAGTTCACAGTTTAAAGATATCTTATGTAAATGTGTTTTAGTAGCAGCAAGTACTTTCACACACCTGGCTGCTCTTATTATGTTCTTTTAATTTCTTCGCAAATGTGAATATAGTTTAAATGTGATAAACAGTGTACCCCTACCGTATGTGATTCTGACTTCTACTCTTACTAAGGTATATTTTACCACTATAACATTGTATTTCGTACCCTAGTTATATATTTATGTCTGCTATGTGCTACTCTTTCAATTTTTGTCCACGATAAGAAACAATGCTGTTTTTTACGTTATTTACCCTTTAGATGTGGAAGTTCACATAACTGTTGTGAAGCCTTTATATTTACATACATTATATATTTTACTTGGCATAAATTAGCAAGAAAAAAGCAATCATGACGACACACGTTATTTCTTTCTGAGTGCGCGTCTTCACTGTGTTTTACAGAAATTGACAGCATTACGTTTCTGAGGATTACTAAATAAACAGCAAACCCGCCAAGCCACCAACACTGATTATATATTTAACATCTGACCTTTTACTTGATTTTTTCTCAGCATGCATCCCAGTTCTCGTAACTTTCTTATGATGACAAATTTTTTTGTACAATTCTGCAGAACAGCTATTTTTGTTTCAAAACCAGTTTTTTTATCAAGTCATACTATACAGGAAATTCTAAGCTCTGAATATCAAAGAAACGTGACTTTATAATAATAAAAAGAACTAATGTCAGCAAAGAGTTTCTCTCTCTCTTTTTTAATATCCGAATATCTATATTTACTATAGATGATATCTATACCTTGATTTTTTGTAAACAAATCAAAGTATTTTTGAGAAATATATCCAGACATCCTAAACAGAAAGATGCTTATTTCCGTATATTGCAAACTCAACAATCAGAAATATCAGCCATTACACTATATGTACGTTAACCTAATCTCTGTTTATATTAAGAACTTTTTTTCAATGTCGTATAAGTTAGTATTTACATACATATACTGTAAGACAATATTGGAACGTATATAAAAAAACAGGAATGTAAATTAAAAAAATGGGTGTGATACTATGGAAACAGACCACTTCATCTAATCTGTCCGTCTGTCTGTCAGTTGAACATGATACGAGTAGGCTTGCATTATTTTTTATCACAAGTTAGCTTTTCTCAAGCTATTATTCATGTAGTAACGACGTCGTCTGCTATAAAACAGCATTTGTTTTAGACAGTTCGCTCGCGCCTAACTGACCAACGAAAAGATGGAGTTTAAACATCACAGCTCAAAGAACGCTTTCACTGCAATGAACTTTACAGTCTGCTATGATTGAGTGACGTTCATCATGTTTTACGTGACATCATCCTCTCCCTTATCATCAGTGATGACACTGATAGCTAGACTTCTTCAAGATAGTTAGATTTTTTTATATTAGTATTTTGAATTAAGTCTCTGACGTTCAACTGGATCATAGGCGGATTTTACTTTCTAGTCGTCCAACGATTTTACATTCTAAAAAGCACCCTCTATACAGAAAGGAAGGAACTTCAAGTGTTTAAAGTGTTAACACTACTTTCCCACAAAGTGTTTCCAGTATTAACACTTCTCTTCAAAAAAAAGTTTAATTGTTAACACTATTCAATAAATTATTTAAACTTTTAACACTATTCATAAATAAAGTATTTTAAATAACACTAGTCTTCAATAAAGTATTTACAGTTTTAATATTATTATTCAATAAACTATTTTAAATAACATTAGTCTTCAATAAAGCAATCAAAATGTTAACACCATTCTTCAATAAAGCATTCTAACTAACACTAGTCTTCAATAAAGTATTTAAAGTGTTAACATCATTCTTCAATAAAGCATTCTAACTAACACTAGTCTTCAATAAAGTATTTAAAGTGTTAACACTACATTTCACGAAACAAACGAATTGTTAAAAATGTTAACATTGCTTTTGAATAGTGTTTAAAGTGTTAACAGTGTTCTTCAATTACAACGTCAAACATTCTCTCTTAACAGTGATAAACAAAGGCACACCCTGGGGGTTTAGGAAGGGTGTAGCCTCCCTCCCCCGAAGGCTTAGCCTCTAGATGAAAAACTATCTATACTATTAAACAAGGAATTGTCTATGTTTCGCCGTGTTTCGAAGGAGAGTTTAAATGTTAAACTCTGAAACGTCCCTTAAAGCCCCCCAGTGTCATAGAGGTATGTCTGCAGAGTTACAACGCTAGAAACCGGGTTTCGATACCCGTGGTGGGCAGAGCACAGATAGCTCATTGTGTAGCTTTG
>NW_013667966.1:47511-56402 GCF_000517525.1 Limulus polyphemus | reverse complement strand
GGTGGGCAGAGCACAGATAGCCCATTGTGTAGCTTTGTGTATAATTACAAAACAAACAAACGTCCCTTAAAACTGTCTGAAGTGTCCCTGATAGCAAAAAATTGTTTGGTAATCTAGTTTCTATCTATAACAAAAAAGACACGTATCTTTTTTTTCTCATCCTCATTACTTAAGCTATATTTCAGTGCTTTTGTTTAGCAGTACGAAAAAAGCTACAAAAATCTAATTTTTGTTTGAAATGTTGGGATCACCATGAGATATTTATCATAAATAATATACATAATTGTATATTATGTATATACAATTATGATACATAATTGTAATTGTATACATAATTGTCAATGATACATAATTCATTACATAATTATAAGTTCGCTAAAAAACTAATTCGGACAAATTGCGACAGAACAGTAACATTTTTTACAAGTTGTTTGAGCTTTACCACGAGATATAACTTATAAGTTCGCTAAAAACTACTTCAGACTAATTGCGACAGAACAGTAATATATATTTTTTTTTACAAATTGTTTGGGCATTACCACGAGATATAACTTATCTTAAAAAAGAGAACCCACGTGCGATCGTTACCCAAGGGAAAGAAACTATAAAATAAAATATTTAATTTCAAAATCATAAACTTAATTTATAAATTGTACCTGTTTTATGAAATTAAAGTAGATAACTACATAAAATATTACACTTTTAATTATTTTGTTTTTTAAATAATGATAAATTTTAACGCTTACTTTTAATGTGAATTTAAACAACTTAATTTAGAATGCAGATTCAGAGCTGGTCAGCCGATGCAGTTGTGGTCTGTGCCTAATGGTATTGAATTATAAAATACATTTCAGGTGATAGATATAGCGGATCTCGATAAGGTGAATGTTTTTTAAAATAGATACAATATTGGGATTTGTTTTAATGACTCCATCTCTTTCAATAGCTTTTCTTTGTGATACAATGTCAAAATACGTTTTGAGGGTTGCGTGGCTGGATTTAGAAGAAAAAAAGACCATCGCCAGTTAAGACTTATCATTAATAGAATACTGTTTCAAGTTTCCTATTAAGTACTAATGTCACTTTATTAGCATTGCTACTTAATAGTCAATGTACCTCAGAAAAGATTTTAGATCAACTAACTGGCACCATTCTCCCTCTAATACCGGTATCAAGGGGTACCACTCACGGACGTACTGCGTCATTGTACAGTAATCGCTCTCTCTATTGTGTTCTACATGCTTAATGCGCATTACAATTTCTAACACGTCTCATTCGCCTCAAAGCTTCGAGGCCATCCCAAAACCCTGGACTCTATCTTTTATCATCACCCCTCCCCAAGCCTCATCCTGGATCCACCACTGAGCATAGTCCCTCCCAAGCCTTAGTTTTTGTGTGCGTGCCTGATGGTAAATCATGTGAATTGACTTAAATTATCATAACCAGAAAGGTATTGGTATTTCTATTATTATTATTTTAAAATGTTAGCTACTTGATATGATTTTCATACATTACGCGTGATACAGTAAAGGTAACTTGGTAAGCCTTTCCCGATATTTTACCACCATATTATATCCAAGCGTAGATCCTATATGGTTGATTTATTTGTATAAGTACGCATATTCTCGAATGTTAAATGAAATAAGCTAATTTTGATCTCGTGCAGGACATGGAAGCCAGAGGGCGCTGAAGAATAGTGCTTGAATTAAAATATACACGCAAGCCTGAAGAAGGTTAACCTTTATATGGAATGGTTGTTGACTGCTAAGCACAAAGTTACACGATAGGCAATCTGTGGTGTGACCACTGAATAACGAAGTTTGGTGCGACAAGTCCTCAAACTTACCCCTGTACCATCGGAGGAGGAAGAGGAGGGTCACAGGATAAGAATACTCAACTTTGTCTACACCATACATTTTAACTTAAATTATCAGACAAAAAAGTTTATGATTTTATTGCAATCATTAGTTGATTTTCAAGAAGACGTATTGCTCCTAATTGAGGAATACCGAAAACCTGATTGTATTTATTTATAAGAACTTCTGGATGAACGAGAGATGAGTGTATATAAATATGCCAACCATACTATATCTGCTATGGCCTGGCATGACCTTTTGGCTAAGGCGCAGTACTCTAAATCTGCGGGTCGCGGATTAGAATCCCTATCATCGAACACGCTTGCCCTTTCAGCCGTGTGGGCGTTATAATGTGACAGTCAATCACATATATTCGTTGATAAAAGAGTAGCCCAAGAGTTGACGGTGGGTGGTGATGATGTCTAGCTGCCTTCCCTCTAGTCTTTCATTGCTAAATTAAGGACGGCTATCGCAGATAGCTCTCGTGTAGCTTCGCGCGAAATTCCAAACAAACAAATATCTGCTATATCCAATGTTTAAGAAATACTACTTATGCTTTATTCAACTGAACAATTAAGAATCATTTAATGAAACATTCGTATAGGGACGAAGTAGGTTACGTCAGTTTGTCGTTCTGTTGATGAATAGCTACATTAATATGAGTTCATGATAGTGTTCGTTACAGAACTTTAACCTCGTCTCTTGATTCGTTTCTCGATAGGTGTCGTTGAAGGTACAAATACTTGAAGATCGCTCATTTTTCTCATATTGTCTCTATAAGCTAAAGCTAACAATATAATGTGACAGACGAAAACGAAGAGTGAGAAAAAATACAGAAACATACACAAGCGCGCACCTATTATACACATGTGTGTGTGCATATATAATTTCGAAGGAAGAACGCGAATATAATAAAAAAATTAAGGAGAAATAAGCGAAATAATATCATCTCACCAGTCCTGCCAACATAGGTGCCAAAGGGGACCACAACCTCGGGGTCCGGCGATTTAAAGGGGCCCAGGCGGATGAGATAGATACGTTTTCTTGTTTTTTTTTTATCTAAAATTAAGATTGGAACAAAAAATAATTACCTGTTCCCTGCTGTTGATAGTAGGATTAAAAAAAAAGTGTCATAACAGTCAGTAGTCTCGTTCTAGGGGGGCATTGACTGTTCTGTCCTGGGGCCAGGAATTGCTGTCGGTGGGCCCGCATGTCAGTAAAAAACTTTTATTAGGCGATGTCTCGAGTTCTTTGTCAAGTTTTGTTAAGCCTATTGGTGTAATAGCGAAACGTATTCAATAAAATGTTTACTTAGATGATAGTATTATATTTATTTATTCTTCTATATATACAGAGAGGGAGCTAACTCAAATGTATTCTGTAAATTCGCGTCTCCTCACCCGCAGGTGACACGATTTCGTTGATTGGCTCCAATCTATTCCGAAATCGTGGAGTCAATATAGATAAAAAATGCGTCTTGATTGGTTAATTTTGTTATCACATGTCTGTATGTATAACAAACTTCTATCAAAAACTACTTAATGGGTTTCAATGATATTTACTAAAAAAAAACAAATGTTTTATTCAGTTGAACCACTCCTTTTAGTTTGGTTAATTTTAGGTTAAAGGCGAATGTCCCTAAAATGGTCAATGACCTTGTTACCAACGTAATATATGGTAGTGGTGTATCATTTTGGGACAAAAAAATTAATTCTAGGATATGAAAAAAAACTTGTTTTGTTGAATTCATAATCCTTGATTTTCAACGGTTAAATTCCTCGCGCTGCTCTCTTTCGTGATGATGTTGTAGTACTGTAGAGTTATTGATATCTGTGTGTAAATTCAGACGCAGTTTGTTAGATATGCCTGCTGAGAAAAAATCAAATAACATATTAAAATGAGATGTTTAAACATCAGCATTATATTTATAAGGATTCTAAATCTCGCTTTTATTTGTGAGTCAATATTCATTTAAAGCATCTTGATAATAAAGAGGGATAAACATGTAAAAATACACCATAACTTACATTTAAGATGTGATGTTTTTGTTTTGTTTTTTCAACCAAAATATTTGGGGGGGGGGGACAAATATGTTGTAAAGTAGTCATTTAAAACATATTGTTGTGAAAGGACACTTCTGGTTCAGTACTGCAATACATTTAAGTATTATTGATAGGTAATCGGTATATTAACCTGAATGGCGCCTTATGGGAGACATTAGCTAAACAGACATGCCAGGGACCCCTGATTTTGAACTGCTTACCAGAGCGAGGGCAGTTCAAAATCACGAGGTCAGAAGCATCAGCTGCATGCATGGCTAGTCTTAACTAGTCCCCCCCCCTCCCCTCCACACAAACACAGATGAAAGTGCGGAGTGGGTTCAGCGAACCTTGGACTTTTCAATACGTGGCAGGCTCGGCCCCTTCTTGACAGGAATGCTAACTTTTTTTTTGTCAACACTACAAATTATTCAAAATAATTTGATAGGGTTTGACGTTAAGTTTGTAAACTGACTTTAAGAAAAACTACAATTAATAACAATTATATGTAAAACGAGACAATTCTTTACATATGTGTTAGCAAGCTGTTTCTTTTTTGTTATTGCTGTAGAAGTAACTGAAGTGATCTTAAAATAGTCTGTTGCTCTGAAGACATGATTACCAGATTCGTATAATGCTGAGGGGATCAGGCGTGGCCTAATAGTTAGTGCTGGACAGGGAATCAGAGGTTCAATGATTCGCGTTCTGTTACCGCAAAATCGCGATCCGTACTCTGGGGCTTTAAGTGCGTTATAAGAGTGACGGCCAACTCCTACTATTCGATTATTTAAGAGTAACCTAAAAGTTGGAAGTGGGTATTGTTGACTGGCCGCCTTCCCTTTAATCTATCATTCAAATTTAAGGATGGCTAGCGCAGATAAACTTTGTGTACCTTTGCGCTAATGTCCGAAACAAACACACGAGATACTCGGCCATATTTGTGAAAAGTTTATCCTCAACATAAGAATTCTGAATGTTTTTCAAGAAGAATTTAATATAAAGCGCTGCAGGTAGGCTTAGTGGAGATAAGTGGGGTCTTTTGGAATGTGACAAGAACGTAAGAAAGTCCGAAGTCGGATGGTCTTCTGCGCAACAATGAAATAACACCCTAAAAAGATCACGTGATTTCTATACTCAAACTGACAAAAGGATACTTAAGTTACGCAGTCGGTTTAATATAAGAATCGTCTATATTACTATAATAAGCGTCTTTAAACGGTCGTGCTCTGTACTTTGATCGCCATTTTCCGGTAGGGGGCATCTCCACTTGTAAATAATTTAAGTTATGTTTCTATGTGAAATAGTTTCCATGCATAGAAATGCAAAAAAAAAAAAGTATATAAACAAAAATAAATAAAGTATTTAAAACTAAAAACAATTCATGATATTGGTGCGTCATCGAAAATCAAATTATTCTTGCGTCGTTTTTCTCAGAACTGTGGAATACTTGCAAGTTTGATTACTATAAATGAGAATTTGAATAATAACAAATATTACAAGTTACTCTTTTATCATAATTACGAAACTCACTTTAAAACCTGGGTTAAATGTGTATAGTCAGTACCACTTTTGGAATAATTTGCATCGCGGGTTTGTTTGTTTTTCGTGTAAAGACGAAGATTTGAAAAGTACTGTATAGCTTTCAGAATTTTTGAAAAAAATCGACAGCCCGGTGTAAATGCTTACAATTAAATTCGTGCAAAGCTACTCGAGGGCGATCTGCACTAGCCGTCACAAATTTAGCAGTGATAAACTATAGGGAAGGCAACTAGTTAACACCACCCACCCACCGCCAACTCTTGGGTTACTCTTTCACCAACGAATAGTGAGAAATACCGTCATATTATAACGCCCTCACGGCTGAAAGGGCGAGCATGTTCGGTGACGAGGATTCGAACCCACAACTTGCAGATTTGAACTTATAACAACAATATTGGGATTTTCATTTCCCGCGGTAGAAAAAGTGCAGATAGTCCATTGTGTAGCTTTGTACTATGAAAACAACAATAACAATTTCAAAACCATTATTACATTACTGAGCAAGAAATTTGAACTAATCTAAATAACAAATTAATTTGCTCGTACTATGAATCCGGAGGTTTAGTATTTAATTCCCGTTGTCTCTAACCCGCTTTTCGAACTTTGGGAGGCCGTGGCTGCGCTTTAAGAGTGACAGTCAAATCTCACAGTTCGATCAGTCAAGAGTAGCCCAAGAGTTGGCTGTAGGTGCCATTGACTAGTTACTTTTTCTTTAGTCTATCAGTTGAAAATTATGTAACTCTGATGGTGTCACATATTTCGCATTACCAAAACGATGTAAAGGTACAGCTCTGTGGATATGTGGAAAAAAGACTTCAAGAGACACCTAGTGGCCAATGCAACTAATGGTGAGATTTTCTGCAATATCTAATCACGCACAGTCTTGCCACGTTCCATTATGATCATGAACATTCATTTTTGCATGTTTATCAGTTACTGTGTGTTCGGTAATACGACTATGAACAAGAATGATGAAAAGTAAGACTGATACAAGTTACGAACCAGATGAAAGAAAACGGTTCCGTGTGTGTTATGTAAAAAAAGATGAAATTATCCATTTGTTGCATTTTTTTAGAAAGGTCGTGCGTCCAATGTACGGTTAATAGAAGTATCAAGGAAAAAAAAATGTACGACAGTTACTAAAATTCCTTCATAGAAAGTTTCATCAGTTAAACAAAAACGGTCTAGTCGTTGTCATGGAAACGAAAGCAGAGTTGTTCGAGCTTAATAATAACGCTATACAGTCGTTGTCATGGAAACGGGAAGCAATCTTTTTTTCTATCTTGAGCATAACGCTTTATAGTGTTTGTCAAAGAAATAGAAGCGGTCTTGTTCTATATTGATCATAATGATGTATAGTCGTTATCATGGAAACGGAAGCAGCTTTACTCTTTCTCTTGTCAGCCGCGAAAGCCGTAAACAAACTATTCATTTCAGTGCAGGAAATTTTGTTAAGTCATGCAAAAGTTCTTATTGACCACTTCGTGGCACGTGCTTGCCTACGATTGAACTTTTCCGAGAAGGGTTAATGACACTGTCTTGTCTCCCTGTGGACTTACGTAATGCACGTGTTGTATTACTAATACATCAAGCGGTTCTTGCTCACATCGTGCCAAAATCTTCCAACTTCCTTCCTCGTGCAGATATTAGCTATCCAATCTCAAGTTTTGAGCTACTGATTCTGCTCCAATAAGTGATTTAAATAGGTAATTGGGTATTTAGTCTAATTAACCACCAAACATATTAACAAATTGACAGTATCACAACCGCTTTTTCATTAATTCCCAACAGCTATAATATCAACAGTATGACAAACAGCTGTATGAGTAATAACCATAGCAACCCACTTAAGATGTAGAGAGTTGCTACTTAAAGCAGTTCCGGCTCCCGGCTATATAGCTGTCACTAGTTAGAACTTAAACATGCTTATTGTATACACTATATGACTAACCACGTTCAAAATCTCTAAAAAGAATTCCTCCAGTTACGACTAAGGAAAACGTAGTACATCTAACGATTCCATGCACCTGGTGGCAATTTACACAACTTCGACAAACACGCTTAAAATGTAAGAAAAAAAGCTTTGTGTCGCTAGAACCTTTGACAGGCAAATTAATATTAATCGGCTTTTTCACATAACGATCGACTGAATTCTTGCTTTTTAAAATTATATTCAAAAATTAAAATAATTTTTTAAACAAATTCCATTATACAGAGTTTGATACATGTTAATATGTGCTTTTTGAAGGCGATTTAATTTAGCTTACTGTAGTCTTTGCGATGGTATGTTATAGTACATGCAAAAAAGTAAATAAAATCAGATCCCTGTAAAACAACCAATTAGTTTTCAAGTTTAAAGCATACTGAAGATACTTGACACATCTCTATACATTATTTTAGAGTGTTTATATGAAAAGGAAAGAAATGAAAAATACTCTTAGTTACTTCTAGCGCCCCTGGCGGCAAGTAGATAGACTAAAATTTCTGTTATTTATAACATATCCATTTAAAACACTGAAGAAGTAATGGTGGTTTTATGCTTCCTGTTACATCTTAATAAGTATATGTTTTACATACAACGTTAATAAAGAAACATTACATTTCGAGGAACAAATCAATATGTATATATATATATATTGTGACGGATTTATTATTATTTTAATATCGCTGTTGTTTAAATAAAATTTATATTTAGAAATGTACATAACTTATGCAGCTAAATATGTATTGCGAAACTCCCGCCTATTCTCTAAAGTTGTAGATGATTCTCGAGTGTAAGAATCAACAATATATGTGTGTACGTGAACGCTAGTGTTAGCGTCAGTATTGTTACGTAATCTGAATATTTGAGAAACTCTCCACACGGCTATAAATATAACCAACGCGACTCGCCAAAAAAACAGTATCTATTATTGGTTTGCTAAAGTTGGTGTGCTACAAACTTCGTAAGCTATAACTGTAATTAACGATTAATAATCGGGAAACTTCAGATATTTGACCAGGAACGTTTATAAACTTCGAACATTACAAACCATTTAACTTCAGAGGATTCACATCGGACATTAGTACTTTTACGAAAACATACTCATATTGAAGTTGAAAGAGAAAATAAATATCTCGAAGCCGATAAAGCTCGTATCGAAACTGAAAGAGAAAATAAACGTCTCGAGGCCGATAAAGCTCGCATTGAAGCCGAAAAGGAAATTAGGCTAAAAGAAATGGAAATTAGACTTAACTCCGATCGACCAAGGCAAAATGACAACATTGAACTTAATCGATATGTTAAAGTACCACCCTTTAATGAAAATGAAGTTGATAAATATTTCCAACATTTTGAGAAGGTTGCCCAAACCATGGAATGGCCCACTGAAAAATGGCCATTATTATTACAAAGTGTTTTAACTGGTAAAGCACAAGAAGCTTATGCCGCTCTCTCTCTTTAGAAGTTTGTACGAAT
>NW_013667966.1:46153-47481 GCF_000517525.1 Limulus polyphemus | reverse complement strand
TGACCTAAAAACTTACTTAGATGAAAAGAAAGTTGAAACACTACAGGAAGCAGCCGCTCTTTCAGTTGACTACACTTTAACACATAAAAACCACTTTTCATAAAAATAAATTCCTACCATCTCAACAAAAACCTGTATCTGTTCAATCCACTAAAGTTGAGGATTCTTCTAAAAATTCCAGCTCCCCTAGTTCGAAATCTTCTGACAATCAGGATAAAACTTCTTTAAAACAATCAAGTCCTGTCTGCCATTCTTGTAAAAAAAAACTTGTCATGTTATATATGATTGTTGGTGTTTGAAGAAGAAGAAAGAAAAGGAGGCAACAACCATTGCGTTTGTGACCACATATGGACGTAGTTTCACCAGATCTCCTGATGTTGTTGATTTGGCCACTGATATAAAGGTTGATGTAATCAGGGAGGAATTTAAACCTTTTGTGTCTATTGGTTCAGTGTCTTTGACAAATAACACTGGCAGTCCCATACCAATACGTATACTACATGATACTGGAGCAACTCAGTCATTGTTGTTAGAAGGTATATTGCCTTTAGATTCTAGTTCTGCCACTGGTGAGTCTATTATTGCTCAGAGTATTGAGAGTGGCTTTGTTAATTAGCATCAGACCTAGTTTCGGGACCAGTTGGAGTTGGAGTAAGACCTACTCTGCCAATTAAGGGTGTATCATTATCGTTGGGAAACGATTTGGCTGGGGGAAAAGTTGTTGCCGAACCTAAAATGGTTAGCGAGCCAATCACTGTTTCATCTAAGGATGATGTTGTCGTTGAGGAGAATCCCAATGTATTTCCCTCGTGTGCAGTGACTCAAGCTCAGGCTAAGAAATTAAGCCAAAAACAAATCATAGACATGGATTCAGAGGACGATATTATAAATTTGTCTCGGACATTTTTTGAATTCTACAGAGATCTTGTGGATGATTGTTCTATTGACCATACCTAGGTGAGTGACATTTATGGAGGCGAGGGATCTAATTCACTTGGTAAGTTCCATTTACTAAAAGTAAACTGATCACTGAACAAGAAAAGAGTCTGCAGATCTCTTCACTATTTAAATATGCACTCCCAAAAGATGAACTGGAGAAAGTTCCAAATGGTTATTTTTTCAAAAATGGTGTACTTATAAGGAAATGAAGACCACCAGATGTGCCAGCTTCAGAGGACTGGACTGTAGTTTATCAAATCGTGGTTTCCAAAACATATCGTTCTGAAATATTGAAAATTGCCCATGAACTCCCAATGGGAGGTCATTTAGGTGTCAACAAAACATATGACAAAATTATGAGACATTTCGTTTGGCCAAAAATTAGGCAA
>NW_013667966.1:39770-45941 GCF_000517525.1 Limulus polyphemus | reverse complement strand
ATCCACTCAAAAAGAAAAAAAAAAGAACAACAACAAAAAAAAAAAAAGAAAGAGAGAGAGAGAGAAAGAAAGGAGAAAAAACACATAAGACTGATAAACTGGAGTTTATCACTACGAGAGTATGATTTGGAGAGAATCCATGTCAAAGGGGTTGATAACATTTGTGCTGATGTACTTTCACTATGTACTATGTAATTTTGTGATCATAAGGTTATTTGTATTTATTGTGTTGTATACTATCATGATTACTGAAGTTGTATAATCCTTTGAATAATGTATTATATTTAATATATTGTTGCCAATTTTTAATTCTCCAAGGAGGGAATTGTGAAGAATTTATTGTTATATATTTATTTTAATATCGATGTTTGTTTAAATTAAGTTTATATTTAGAAATGTACATAATTTACACAGTTAAATATATATTGCGAAACTCCCGCCTATTCTCTAAAGTTGAAGAAGATTCTCGAGTGTAAGAATCAACAATATATGTGTGTACGTGAACGCTAGTGTTAGCGTCAGTATTGTTACGTAATCTGGATTTTTGAGAAACTCTCCACACGGCTATAAATATAACCGACGCGACGCGCCAAAAAAGAGTATATATTACGGTTTGATAAAGTTGGTGTGCTATAAACTTCGTAAGCTATAATTGTGATTAACGCTTATTAATCGGGAAACTTCAGATATTTGACCAGGAACGTTAATAAATTTCGAACATTACAAACCATTTAACTTCAGTGAATTCACATCAGACATCAGTACTTTTACGAAAACATTACCTAACGTCATCAGTGGAAACTCGACCTGTAATCGGCATGTGATCAGCGAGAAATACAGGGCTAGCTAGTTCCCTGTTAAGTGAATTAACTCGCTCATCGTCAATCCGCGATAAGATATCAAGGAAGTTCCAGACTAGAAAGACTTTATATTGCTTGTAAGTTTGTGAAACTTTTGTATATAAATCATTGTTTGTAATAACTATTTGTAATAGCTGTTATTATAAATATTATTGTTGTTTGTATATTAAAACATATTTGTATTAAAAAAGAAAACCGTGTTTATCAATCTTGTTGGCAAATATCATAAATTGAAGATATATCGGCAAATATTTAACTGATAAATTTAAATTATCATTTAGCTCGGTTTCAGATCATTCGAAATTGTAATACGCAACAATATTTATTTACACACATACATTTATGATTTTATATATATATTGTTACTGTTACATCTACTGGTGACGACTTCGTGAAGTTATTTAACAGAAATAACTGGGCAATAACAACCATAGTTATTTGTGTGAAAGTTTCGAAAAAGCTTGGATTAAATAAAAATTTAATTAATGCTATTTATGGCTCAAGTGATCCCCTATAGACATTACAGTATTTAAATTATTGTTTTCAAATGTTATATCCGTACATAAAGTTGCTAAGTTTAACTAAGTTACAACTACAAGGTCTTTACGATGGGAAATACAACATATGTATAAGGGAAAAGGGGAATCTGCTGAGAATGCAGTTTTATTCTGCAAAGTGAGCTAAGAACATAGTTTTACTTTGCTGCAAAGTATACTAGAAGTTGATCATTACACTTTTAATGTGTTACGCGTTTCTAGGGACAGGGAATCGGTGACAGTGTTTGAAAAAAAACTGCTAGTTTTTATGTGTCTTTCTTTAATGTTAGTTTTATTAACAACATTACGTAAAATGTTTAAAACATAAACACGTAATGTTTATTACATTTGTTATTATTTTATCTTTTACATTTACCAGGATTATTTTATTTTGTTAGCTTACTAAATGGATGTAGGTCTAACTTAGTTTTCCTGAGCTGAGCGAACCACGCGAGTTATTGTTGGGATTACGCCCGAAACTATCAACAACAGCAAGGGCACCAAACTGATGAATGAATACAGTCTTATTATTATAAGATTTTGTTTTATGACATTTTCTAGTTACAAAGCTAACTGATATTAAAGAATATAAAGCCATAATTGAGTTCAATTTTGCTCACTGTACTGTCTGCCATCTTGAAATCACAGACAGAAAGACAGACACACGTGAATACACTGCTTTCTCCTTCAATGTAAAACACCTGTAATACACCAAACGATGTTTTAGAATGTTCTAATTTTCCAGTTTTGGTAACCTCTTCTCTTAATTATACGCAGGAATAAAATGTTAGTTAATGATATGGATTATTATACAAAGTTACAGAAATGTTAATACGATTTTGGAAAATCCGTTTCAACAAATTATTATTTTTTTTGTGTGTGTGTGGCTCTATACAAAACGGTTCTCATTGAAATATGTTTCTTGTCTGAAGGTGGCAATTGTTCTTTAGTGTAATTACCTGGTTAATGTGACACATGATAGTTTGTGATTAATAGTGTGTGTTGTGTTCTTATTGCACTGCTAATGTATTACACTAATTAAACTAAACTTTCAAACACATTTAGGTTTTTTACTTTTGTTACTAAGTTCTAACACGTGGTTAGTATAGATGGTTGCATAGATAACGTTTATTCATTTGTATTTAAAAGTGAGCGTGTTTTCATATATAAAATACGATATATTTGCTATGCGAATGAAAATAAAAACAGTTTCAAAGAATATCAATCATAAAAAGCAGCAACCAAGGTATGAGAAAACAGTGAACAAAAAAACGTTTTCCAGCACCAAAAATACTCACGCATGCGCATTAGGAATATACTTGTACTTTATGAACAGTATAACTCGTATTAATTTCTCGAGCATTCTAATACAGAAAAAGAAGGGGAAAAAAACTGGATTAACGATGAAAAGTCAGATACACATGTCAGTCATGTGTGCATATATACGGTGTCGGTGTGGAAACCGATAATCTCTGGTTCCAGCAGTTTCGTCAAAAGTCTTTCAACCTAAACCAAGTGTATCAGCAAAGCTAAACTCAAATAAGTTAAGTATGATTAACCTGGAGTTTCAAAAGCTCATCAGAGCATTGCCAACAACCAATGGTGGCTTGAAGAATCGTTATATCTCCTTGAACGTTTACAGACGGCTGTAGCGCTTTAAGACTGCATTTCAAAATACCCATAAGGCTTTGGAATAAGAACTCAAATACTGGCTTATTGATTTAACGTAATTAAAATACGATAGGAGAAAATAAGAAACTGGGAATGAATCAACCAGAGAAATCCTTGATCTCTTTATCTTTGTTTATCAGTTCATCAAACATTGTGTAAAGGTAAATCGAACAATAAATATTGTCCCGCATCCTACCGCGTGGGGGAGATCGAAACAAAATAAAAACATAGATTAAAATAAAAATAAAATAAACATTTTATATATTAATTCTGGTTATTTAAAATTCTAGATAACGTTTAACTATTTAACATACTTTGTGTATTATATACACCCACAGACAGCTGTCGTCAGAAATAGATAAAGTCAATCTTACCAGGTTCCTAGTGTGACCAGAAAACCTCAGTATTATTAACATAACCTGTACTACCCCAAACTTTTAAAACAATATAGGTCTGAGTAACAAAACACGCAACAAGTATAACAAGACCATAAGTTTAGAAACTTTCAAGTTTTGTATATCTAGCTCTCTTTGTTTTTCGTTTTTTGACAGCAATCTTATCAGTGGTCTAGTTAGAAAAAAAACAACTTAAAATGTTAACACAACCTATGTTCCAAAACTATCACACGAAATGAGGGCGAACTTTAACAATCTCCATGCCCAAAGGCATGAGCGTGTATGTGAACAAAAACTGTGACAATTCAAAAAATACTGTCAAACAAACAAGTAAAACAAATAACAAAGACATAAGCGTGTAAGTGAATAAAAACTGCGAGAAGAATAAACGAGAATTATTATAACACCGTCCATAAAACGCTGTCATACAAACAAGTAAAACAAATAGCAAAGACATAAGCGTGTAAGTGAACAAAAACTGCGAGAAGAATAAACGAGAATTCACTCTCACGCTTGATTCTTTGCTATTTGTTTTACTTGTTTGTATGACAGCGTTTTATGGACGGTGTTATAATAATTAATTTGTGATAAAAATGAACGAGAATGATTATAACATTGTTCATAAAATACTGTCATACAAACAAGTAAAGCAAGTAGCAAAGACGTGTATAAGTGAGAAAAAAACACTGTGACAAGAATTAAAGAAAATTATTATAACTTTTTTGCAAACAAATCGTGAACTGAGTTCACGCGGACCTGTTAGGAAGTTACTTAAAATGTTTAATATACAATAAAAAGATGAATATGAAGTTTGCTTGATTTAGAGCAAAGCTACACAGGGCTATCTGTTGTGTCCACTGGAAAGAATCGAACCCCGAATGTTAGCGTTGTAAGTCCGTAAACTTACCGCTTTCCCACCAGGGGACGGAATATCAGGAAACAAAAAGGAATGGTTTGTGCGATGAAATGCTCAGTATATTTACTTTCTTAATCTTTCGCTACATCTACGTTTTGAGATTAGATAAGGATACACATTAAAAAGCAAAAAAGTTCGCTTATGTTAATATGCAGAAAATTAGCGTTATTTATATTAAATTTCTGTTTTCTATTGAAGAATTAAGTGATATCTCCAGGGTAGAGCGTGAGGGACTGTAGAGCTGCGATTCCGTGGTTCAGTCTCGTTGCCGTCAAAAAATAATAACAAAAAAAAAACATCATATTCTGCACTTTGGGGCTGTGGGTGAGCTATAAGAATAACGGTCAAATCCCACTAGTCGGTCTGATAAGAGATTGCGGCAGTTAGTGCTGACTAGTTGTCTTCCCTCTAGTTAGTCTAGGCTATCACTTCAAATCAGAGATGGCTAGCGCAAGTACCGCTCGTATAGCTTTGCGCAAAATCCAACGAGCAACATGAAATATGATTTCCAAAAAACTTGAAATGTAAACAGTTGGAAAGGCCTTCAGTTGTATCCTGACCGTTTTTTGCAATCTATCGACGAAGACTTAACCATTTTAGGGTAAAGGAACATCGTTAGAAAAGACGCCTCTTTGGTAGCCATTGTTTGTTGTTTTCGCTTAATAATCGGCCTTTTTCTTAACTTATGTTTAGAATGAGAAAAACAGTTATCCTTAATCAGCTCTTAAAATACGAACATCACATCTACAATTCAAGAACAACAATAAAAAATTACTTTCTTTCTACCTTTAGTGAGAATAACGAACGGTAAAGTTTTTGTACTACTTTTAAAAATTCATTGTTTCATTTATTGGTATTTTTACAATTTGAAACTACTATTCTTCACCCGTCATTAATTTTCTTTCCTCTGTTCTTTGATTTCTTTATTTCACACTTCTTTCCATATGACGTTTAAGTTTTTGTTTTGTTTTAATCTTCGATACTTTTAAACGTTCCGAGCGTGACGAATTTTTCGATAAGTCTATGAACCACCATCATAGAAAACTGAGCTAAAAACCACTAGCGTACATAACCGATGTAAAAACCACCAGCGTACATAACCATAGTAAAAACCACCAGTGTAAGTAACTGATGTAAAAACCACCAACATACACAAATGATGTAAAACCACTAATACACAACTGGTATGAAAACCACTATCGTACAAAACTAAAGTAAAAGCCACCAGTGTACATAACTGATGTAAAACCCACTAATACATAATTGGTACGAACACCACGAGTGTAGAAAACTAACGTAAAAACGACGAGCGTACAGAACTGATATTGTTGTTGTTTGTTGATGAGCACAAGCCTTCACAAAGAGCTGTCTGTGCTCTTCCCATCATGCGTATCGAAACCCGATTTTTACCATTAAAAGCCCACAGACTTACCGCTGAGACACCGCGAAAACCATAACTGATGTAAAAACCATTATCATACGTAACTAATGTAGAAAAAGCCAGCGTACATATTGGTGTAAAAGCAACCAGCGTACATAATTAACATTGTTGTTACTAAGTTTAGCGTTGTAAGCCCACACACAGACTTACAACTAAGCCACCAGGGGTCATAACCACTACCTTACATAAATAGTTTAGGGTAAAATGTAAAAAAAACAAACCTATTGTACAGTTTTACTGATTACACTTACTTAAACTGGAAAATAGTGGCTTTTAGTAATACAGACTTTTTAACAGTTTTTATCTTGAAAGAATTCGTGTTTTGACAGAATAGGAGTTATAACTAGAACTT
>NW_013667966.1:35142-38846 GCF_000517525.1 Limulus polyphemus | reverse complement strand
GAAGACACAAGATTTAACGATACTTTGTACTGTCAATAAGAAGACACAAGATTTAACGATACTATGTACTGTCAATAAGAAGACACAAGATTTAACGATACTATGTACTGTCAATAAGAAGACACAAGATTTAACGATACTATGTACTATCAATAAGAAGACACAAGATTTAACGATACTGTGTACTGTCAATAAGAAGACACAAGATTTAACGATACCAGTACACAGTATCGTTAAATCTTGTTTCTTCTTATTGACAGTACACATTTAATCTATCAGTAACACGTATTCACGTCAAACGTTTCGTTATCTGCCTGACAGACCAGTTTTATTGAATCACGGATTTCGATGTGATGCATTTAAAACTCTAGAAACATTGCAATATACGTATATATCTTAACACAGCAAAAGGACGTTATGTTACAATATCTAACCCTTGCTCATGTAACGTTAGTGTATAATACATATCTTAGAACTCGTTACATGGGTAATAGCTGGCACTTTACATGTTATAGTGTAATTGTTGTGAGTTCTCTGATTAAAGCATTTTAGCAGCCCAAAATTCGCTGCGATTATATATTGATCACGATACGAACTTCTCTAGCTTCACATTTAGTACACTTTACATATGCAAGCTTGCTATTGACCCTATGATATAAGAGGGAGCGGGATTTCCAGTTTCATTTCTCATGGAACCTACACGAAATGTTGGTGCTTTAGATTAATAATCATAATCTGATTTGGACCACCCGTGCCGCGGGGTTACTACGGCAATTCACCAATAGGCAGTAACTGAGTGGGAGATTTTTAACGTTAGTTACAAATTGTACAAAGTTAATAATAATATGTTTGGAAAGAGTTTAAAGTATTTTATGTAACCATTTGACTTCTGGAAAGACACAGATGTCAACTTATAACTCCTTTATTTGAAAACGCTGATAATGTTTAATAACAAAGCTACCGAAATATTATACAAATCATTAATCCACGCTCCTAATTCAAGATCAAGCTTATGTTATGACACTCAATTTAAGTAGGTCTATGAATCATTTCGAATGTGGGAAGTGAAGAGAGAAATGATAATACCTTAAGGCTAAATCAATGTAAATAATTGCACGGTTGAACGATAGATTGATGTTTAATATCTTCATCTGATATCCAGGTGCACAAGTAATGTCAAGATTCATTAGGGTTAGATTAATGGCCTTCCCAAACATGATTACTCCAAGCGCCATCTTGGGTCGTCATCAACTTGGAACTCAGCAATTCCTTGTTGGTTTTACTCGCCAGTACGACATTGACATTTTAGTTTCTTTTACCATTGTATTTTAAGTGTAAGAGACAAACAAAAAATGAACTTACTTTTTACTTTTTAGCATTAATAAAAATCGAATTATTTAATTCTCATTTTTTTTTGTCTTCATGGTATGGCCGTTTTGGGTTTATTATTTGTTGTTTGGCTTTATAACTCGATATAAAGATAATTCATTAACGACTTAACAGATATTAATCCAATGATCATTTCTATTACTGTTTATGTCTTTAGTTATTCTTTGTGATCAGTTATTATAATATAATTTCATTTTCCCTAAGTCACAGCTGTTCATGTTCTTACTCCGTCTATGTTTTCTTTTGTTTTATTTATCAAAGTTACTTTAATATTACTTAAATATTCGCTCATATTAAGAGTCTTTTTACTTATTTATGCCACAATAAGCTAATTCAAAAAACAAATTATTTAAATTCGTTTTTTGACGAAACGAAAGTTCTTCATATGAGACCAACAGAGCTTTCTTAAGCAACAACGTATGTGAAAAGATTGAATACAATAGATGTTAATATAGAAAAGGTAAGAGTCAAACTAAGTATACTTTAATAAAAAACTTTATAGTGAAGATAAAGGTCAGGAGAAGAAATGGTTATAGTCAAAAGGACTAATATTCGAGAGCGGATGAAGATGAAGGTCAGTAGGTTAAACGTAAGGTCAGTAGATGATTCATAAGACAGTAATAACATCAAGGAAGCAAGATACAAGAGCAATTAAAATAACGTCCAAAATCATTAAAACCAATAATTAATGTCAAACAACAATCAATAAAAATCAAAGTCCGTAGGGAAAGACTTTGCCGCCAGTGTCAACAAAAAAAAAATGATGTTTAAAAAACAATAAAAATAATCACAAATCCAAGTACAACAAAAACAGCAGAATGAACAAAACCAAACTTTCAGAGCAAGTAAGGATAATGCCACAAGTGGATAGCAAAAAGAGTTAAATATTAATTAAGAGCTGATTCTGCGAATTTTGGGGAGACCACTTTCTACCGTGACTGTTTACGGCTCTCAGTCATTGAGTGATGCTATGTTTTCGTGGAAGACTCGTCGAGTTGTCTCGTTTTATTCTTCTGTGTTTTAGTTGACGTAAGATGTTAATTACACCAGGAGATAAGTCGATAGTGTACTATGGTTGCTAGTGGTAGAACAAAAATAACGAAGATAGCACAATGTGAAGTACACACGTGTGGCTACATGACCATTTAAAGTATTAGTATTACCTCATGCAGATTCAATGTTAAGTGTATCAGGAGAAAAATCAACCGCTGGTTTTACATGCATTCACTTGAAACTACACGTCATAGTTCAAAAACAAAATATTATGACATAAAAACATCATTTAATTTTCATACATCCTCTTCACTAACAAGAAGAAATGCTCGCTGGTGTAAGTGGAGTTTTCACTTTTCTTGTAGTAGCTGAGCTTGTTCTTGTATAACGAAACAAATCAAGCTTGTTTTGTGATAAACAGAAAGAACCACACCGCGCTTGTTGCTCTTGGGGTTTTATCAGTATTATCTCGTCCAGTAGCTCAGCTTGTTCTTGTATAACGAAACAAGCCGAGCTTGTTTTCTGATGAACAGAAAGAACCACGCTGTAGTTGTTGCTCTTGAGGTTCTATCAGTATTATCTCGTCCAGTAGCTCAGCTTGTTCTTGTATAACGAAACAAGCCGAGCTTGTTTTCTGATAAACAGAAAGAACCACGCTGTAGTTGTTGCTCTTCAGGTTTTATCAGTATTATCTCGTCCAGTAGCTCAGCTTGTTCTCGTATAACGAAACTGATAAACAGAAAGAACCACGCTGTAGTTGTTGCTCTTGAGGTTCTATCAGTATTATCTCGTCCAGTAGCTCAGCTTGTTCTTGTATAACGAAACAACTCAAGTTTGTTTTCTGATAAACAGAGAGAACCACACTGTACTTGTTGCTCTTGAGGTTCTGTCAGAAGTATCTTGCAAACTGGGTTTTAATATAATATTCTAGTGTTGATTCCATTGACACATATGGTTATTTTATAAAAAACAAAACATAGCCATCGAAAACATAACGTGCTTATTTTAAAAACTTTCTTTAAATTATTCCATATATAAATTACCAAATGACTTTCCAAAAGTTATTTCACTCACATAAATATTCTTTCTGGATTTTTTGTTACTTTTTTAAGTTCCTTAATTAGAATTAATTAATTTTGTCAGGCTTACTAAGAACGGGTTTATGTTTTTCACGGTTTTTTAGCTAAATTATTATGCAGTACATTTTTAGATAGTAGCATGACACTCGGTGCAACAGTCTAGAGCAGTGGTCGGCAACCTATGACCCGCGGCAATAATTTGGCTGACCCGCCAAACGTTGGCTTCACCATTGCATCTCGTAA
>NW_013667966.1:31026-34499 GCF_000517525.1 Limulus polyphemus | reverse complement strand
ATATTAAAGGAGAGATGGGTTAGAGTCACGTCTACGGAGTATTTTAAGATCAATTTCAGGGGAAAATATTAAACTGGTCGAACTATTAATTTTTTTGTATGTAAATAAACATACACATTTAAAATACATGTACCGATATTAATAATTATATGATTATCACTGACCCAACACAATGCTAAATTTTTCAAAAAAAATATAATTGACCCGCGATCAAAAAAGGTTGCTGACCACTGGTCTAGAGGGATCGAGTGGAACGTTTATTTCTTCTTTAATTACCGTAAAAAAAAATAAAAGATGATATTCAAGGCGGATCATCAGCTTGAGAAGGTTAACATAACGCTAGCTCGAGCTTTAAAATTATTCTTTAAAAATAGAAGAGGAAAAAAAAAGGTAAGATCATGATGAGCCAGGTATTGGGATGACAAGACAGTTATTCCGTGTTTAAAATAACAGTTACTGACTGTTAAAGCGTTGATTCCTGTGCTGATAAGACACGTGTAAAACGGAAGAATACAGGTTTTTAATTAACGTTTTTGTTTTAGCAATGTAATCCTTTCAACCACAAACTTTTAAATATTTTTCTCTTGTGAGTTTTCTTTTGTTTCATTTGCTTTAAAGTTTAAGCTTATTTTTCTTCACACAGTTATCTGCTTAACACCGACGGTTAAGAAATCGGTCTTTGTTAAGTATTTAACCCTAAATAAACAACAACGTAGATGACAGCCTGATGAGATGCTGACCTAGCCTGACATCGTCTGTGATCATGATCTTTGTTGAATACACAGAGATTAATTTCAAGTAGATCAGAAAGAAAATATATGCCATGTTTGATTTAAAGACAAATTAAAAGAGACAACGCAGCGGCTGCTCTCAGTGTTCGTAGTAAAGAAACAGACCTCGAAAAAGCAGTTCCCAATAATTATTTTTATCCTATCGAAGTGTTAAGGAAACATCAGCCAGCAAAATAGATAGTTTCGGCACACACAAAAAAAGATTAACGCATTCCACTAACAAGGAAGTCCTTCTTTATCCAGTCACTTGAAAAGCGTATTGAACATTCCAGAGGAAGAAGTTCAGCCTGTGGCAACGTAAATTTGGGCCACTTTTGACGTTATATTGAACATTTCTGACGAGCTAGTTAGTCAAAAATGGTAAGAGACAAGAAAAAACAGTTGAAATATGCATGTTAGTAATGTACCGATTTAGATATGTTTCCCTCAATACTCAGTCGTAAGTCCACTTTTAACTCTAGGAGTTGGAGGCTTTCCAAGAATGTGGATTATTTTGTAAGCAGGCAAGGAAGTGGGAGGAACACAAGCCTTTAGGTATTCTTTAAAAATGAACAGTTTTAAACTCTCAGTGAGACAGGATGTACTGAAAATATGAACCGGTGTGGGGAAATGACACAAAATAAAGATAATTTTGTGACGATTTTCACACACCTAAGCAAACTTGGGAAATTCTGTTTGGGAAATTATGCTGGTTGGTCGCAAAAGACAAAACTACGGAATTCTAAAATCAGCCACTGCTTCGTGACAGTCACATATAGAATAATCTATTTTGGTAAAACATCTGCTTTGCCACCTGTCAAAGAATTCTTAAAGAAACAGGCACGTTTTTCACTACTAACCGAGTTTTTCTTACATCTCATGATCTAATATAATCAGGGTGCTAAGTTCACGAGCTAAAGATTCCGTGGGAAATCGTGGGGTTTGTTTAGATCAAGGTTCTAGATCTTGGAAGACGGTGCCTGTAAACTTCCTGTGTCTAACGAGCCCAGGTTAGATGGTGGTCGAATTGAAGTCTTAAAGTAGCAACGAAAGTTTCTGTCACACCAGCTGTGGTAAACCGTGAACCACATGGTCACCGGAATTCACGAGGTCACGTGGAAGTGTATAGTTCGACGCCCACGCTCGCATTCCGAGCACCTTTAGTAACAATGTTAACACTTGTTCATCACTGCGAAGACACGTGCTTACTTACAATAACACTCCTAGATGGCGTTAAGTCACTTGTGAATCAAGTGTTGTTTTTTTTCCTTGAAAAAAAAAACTTTAAGCCTGGTACATTGGTATATATATATATATGTGTGTGTGTGTGTGTGTGTGCTTATACGCATCAACACTTCTGCTAAACGTTTATGTAGAGTCGCTGCACAAATGTTAATTACTATTGACGAAAATATCAAACACATGACGTAGATATTCCGTAAATTAAAACTGGGGCAACATCAAATTGATTATTTTATATAAGTTGTTTGAAGGGGAATTTTAAGCAAAAACAGCATCACTACGATTGAGACATTATTTAGTACTAAGCTTATAGTAAATATTTTTAAATAAATACTCTTTGGAAAGCCTTGAGATACTCAAGTTTCTCCTGTATTTCAATACCTATCACTAGCAATAATCATTCTCAAGCAGCTTTAGCAACCAAGTTTACTTTGAATTTATCTCTCACCTACCTTAACATAAGGTATTATTAGATCCTTAGAAAATGAATGAATGTTGGAATACTTTCCACACACTACTCAGTCGAATTGAAAATATTATTTTGTTTATCACTTTCATTGTTCAAAGTATTGTATTTGGCCATTTTTCAATAAAGTTAGGAATAGTAGAAACATAAGCATTGTTTGATATGTGAAGCATTAATCAGCAGAAAAGATAAGTTTAATTATTGTTAGAAACACAAATGACTCTTATTCAGTAGATGTATGATTGGTGAAGTCCATTGCGGAGTTAAGATATGGACATAGTGTATTTATATTGCTGTTATAGAACATTGTCGTTTTTATATTATGATATCAAGTAGAATCTTAATTTGGGAGACTTGAAGGGGTATTATTGATTTAGTGGTTAGCGTGTCGGGCTGCGGACAGAAGGATTTAAGCGGTGATAGTTCTGAACATGCTTCATAGTTCAGCCGGAGGGGGGGGGGTATAAAAGTGACAGCCAATCACGTTATTCAGTTCAAAGAACTAGACAAAGCCTTTGTGGCGAAGGGCGCTAATAAATAACCTTGGAGTCTGAAAACTAAAATTCCAGGAAACACGATATCCCGCGATCTTTCGAAGACATTCTTTCATTCCTGCTTAAAATGTGCTAAGGTTATAATGCTATTTTCTAATAAGGGAAAGTTAACATTTTGGAAGTGATAATGTTGTTAGATTCTTCCCTAACAAACAAAGGTTTACATTCTGAAAGTAATCAGATTATCAGGTTCTTCCCTAATAAAGGATTATTTATCTTCTGAGAGTGATGGTTATCAGGTTCTTTCCTAATAAACGAAGGTTTACATTCTGAAAGTGATCAGGTTATCAGGTTCTTCTTTAATAAACAAAGGTTTACATTCTGAAAGTGATCAGGTTATCAAGTTCTTCTCTAATAAACGAAGGTTTACATTCTAAAAGTGATCAGGTTCTTCTCTAATAAACGAAGGTTTAAAATTCTGAAAGTGATCAGGTTATTAGA
>NW_013667966.1:22473-30026 GCF_000517525.1 Limulus polyphemus | reverse complement strand
CATCCTAACCTTTGTCTTACCTAGTATCATATACCAGTATCAAACTAGTCATCCTGAGCTTTGTCTTAGCTAGTATCATATACCAGTATCACACTATTGTCATTTAGAGTTGTTTTGATTTAGGTAGTATCACATACCAGTATAAATTTAATGGGACTGAACGCATTCATTGTAAAGCAACAACAAAAAACATAACGACAAAATTGTATTTTTAAGTGACTGATTTGAGTGTTTTCTTAGATAGTTTTGGGTTGGAGAAGTAATATTCACTCGAATGTTTGAAGAATCTAGCTGTATTCAGGTATATGCACGTGAGGTAAGGCTAGAGTTAATGGTTCTGTGGTAACTGAAGCAGTACCTTACTGTATGAAAATACGTCCGAGCTCTTAGAATTTGATAACCTTCTACAGTTGAAAAGATGTAAATGGCTGGAACCAAACTCTGATACACGTCAGCCAAATGTCGGTAAAATGTTGTAGTTTCGTATCCAATTTTCAAATATCCTATTTCTTTTCATATTGTAAACTGAGACCCTCAATTTACTACTTTATTCGTCAAATTATTAGTCGTGATTTCTACACACCGCTTCCACACGCGTTGTTTATGCCTCTATATAGATGTAGGAAATTCGAGTTTCCATTAAATAAAGATGAAGTTATTGCAAAGGCACTTTTCGGTTTCCATAAATAATAACTGTGTTTCTACTAGTTAAAGCAACGTATGACGTCAGTGTGAGAAAAACTGTGTATAGTTTCCAACAACTTTCAGTTATTTCCTAATCTCGCTGTTGGTTTTACGTGTTTGATTACTTATACCTTTATGTGGGAAAAAAATTACATGAAAGCGATATTATCAGTTCATTTTCAATCATTGAACATGAATGAAAGAAATATTAGGCTTAGTGATCTTGAAATTCAATTTTACTGCGAGATAAGGAATTGAACAGCAAATTTTTGAACATTTTTTTTTAAACAAGGTAATTATTTGGAGCTCATATATTGTTGATATGACTCAAGTAAAATATTACCACCTAATTCTTGAGAAAAACAACAACAACAACAACAAAAACCTTGACAAGTGCTGTAGAACAAGGGTTAAGCAAGAAAAAGACAAAAATCTTGTATGTAATATAGGTTAATAACATGTAACATGACACTGGTGCCTTACCTAATGTATACATCTGATTATTAGTTTCTATAAGTTTTACGTTTCGATATATGCAACCTACCTTAAGGTGCAGAGTCAAAGGTTGCTATAATGATCACTAAAAACCTAGATTTGTACAAAACAACCCTCACTCCCAAAACAAAAACTTAAGAAATTACTGGTGACCTTAACCTTTCACCCTTAAAGGTCAAAACAATAGATTTGATTCATAACTACCTTTAACCTAAATACCAATGACCATCTAAAACGTTAAACCATAGCTTTTTGTTAGAAAGTAACACACACATTCGCGAAAAGATAAGATCTGATGAATGCTTGGCACTTAAAACGACAAACAACTGTTACAAAAACGACAAATGTGTTAGTTTTAACTTCGCATTCGCAAAAAAATCAAAATATACGTTTCAAAGACTTCACAAAAAAAAGTGAAAACTGTAATAATTTGAATACCTTCCTAAATAGTTAAATGGCAGCACACCAGATGGGGCGGATTATATAACTATTTTTCAAAATTTATAATATTTAATAGGTGACACATCATTTGTCCACACCGTGAAACTAAACTTCTCTATGTTCATATCAGCGTGTTATTTTGTAGTGTTTGATATTTGTTAAGATATCAATAAAATATTGTACTAGGCAGAAAAACGTGCGCAATTATGAATGAACGCACACGAAAATTTAAACATCGTACAATATGGTAGACTCCTTAAATAGATAATGGGTGCAGTTTCCACATTAATTATTATTTATAGCAAAGACTTGGCTGTTTTCACCTGCGTTGACATCTAGAAACCCCACAGGGACACTGTTTTGTATGCAGTCGGCGTAAATCAACTTGCTGCCATTTCCTAGAATGACCAATGTAGGCCTAGCTGGATTGCAGCAACTCTGAAACAAGGGTTAAGGAAAAAGACAAAATATCTTAAATGTAATACGGGTTAATAACCTGTGATGTGACAACTGGCGCCTTACCTAATTTGTCTGTGTCAAAAGCAATAATTATTAGTTTCTATAAGTTGTACTTATTTATTCTGACTCCATTATGAAGCTCGATTTCATTTAGGGAAACTGTTCTAGTTCAGATTTTAAAAACACGTGGGCTGAGATATCTGTGTTATGAAAGAGCGTTCATCACGCAAATCTTTTTGTCAGTTGAAATATAATATCCGATTAATTTGGAAATGTTACACTGACTTTTATATCTTCTGTCACATATGTGTTTAGTTATGCGAGTTAAAACTTGTCAAGACCAATTAACACTTATGGTTGTATCAACAATTAGAATATTTAGTCAAGCAATTTTTAAGGAGAGACTCCAATGAAAATCGGCTACGAAGAATATCAAGTTACACTTCGAGCCCCCCAGTGGCACAGCGGTATGTCTGCGGACTTACAACGCTAGAAACCGAGGTTCGATACCCGTGGTGGGCAGAGCACAGATAGCCCATTGTGAAGCTTTGTGCTTAACTTCAAACAAACAAACATACACTTCGATAACCGTGATCATGCCTGTTCAGAAAATTAGTTGCATAATGGGCTGAAATATGCATTTAAGGAAAAATATAAACCTCTTGAAGGTATATATGTTTTTAAAATGAATTATAATTGTTTTAACATATTAGAAATTAAGGTGTTTACATTAATTCAACACGAGTATATGATGACAGATATGAAGGTATTTGTATTTATCTATCTGCCACCATCTCTACTTTTGAACTACTGACCAGAGGGAAGGCAGCCAGTCAGTAGTATCCTACCGTCCACAAGGCACACAGGGATTTACTGTCACTCTTATAAAACACCCATAGCTTAAAGTGTGTTTGTGTGTGTGTTTTATGTAGTATCTCACGGATTTAAACCCGGCTCGCCAGTTCTGAAATCAATAGCTCTACCACAGGGCCAAATTACTCACCATTATGAAGATGATATATGCAGAATGCATACGGGTACAACGTCCGTTATCTCATTTGCTTGTTTGTTTTTAATTTCGCGCAAAGCTACACGAGGGCTATCTGCGCTAGCCGCCCCTAAGTTAGCAGTGTAAGACTAGAGGGAAGGCAGCTAGTCATCACCACCCGCTGCTAACTCTTGGGCTACTCTTTTACCAATAGTAAACGTAACATTATAACGCTCCCACGGCTGAAAGGGCGAGCATGTTTGGTGGGATTCGAACCCGCGACCCTCAGATTGCGAGTCGAGTGCCCTAACCACCTGGCCATGCCGGGCCCGTTATCTCGAAGTGGAATTGGCTAAATAAAGAAAATTCTGATGATTTTGAAATCCCCCTCTTCTGAAAATAATTAGATTTCCAAGTAACCCAAAATACTTAAAAGCGTTTTTTATTCAAATTATACATACACAAAGGCTTTGACCTAATCAAGAAAATAGCTACATTTGAACCATTAACCTACTCTAAAAGTACACATTTTGTAATGTCAATGCGTTCATGCCTTATAGGGAAGTTGTATACATATATATAACTGGTTAGTAAAATTCACAAGTAACTCGAGCGATTGTGGGCGGAAGAAAGGAATTCGTTTATAAGAATGTAGCTTTATTATTTATTTTTTATATTTTATATTAATCCATGAAACGAAACATCTGTTTATGGAGGTGATATTACGAATATTATGCTTGAAGCGGGACATTCAAGTTTGTACACGTTAGAAACTTCAGTATGCAATAATTTTAGGAGATACCATAGCATGCTTATTATTTTTTAGTTAGGATTCGTATGGATATATTACCCAGTGAATAATCTTGAAACAATGGTTTCGGGTTTAGAACGTGGAAGATGATTAAAGATATTACTGGCACTTACATCCATATCTAGTGAATGATGAAGAATACTGAGAACTCATCGAATCTAAATTCAATAAAAACCTACATATTAATATCATTTTAAATTGAGCGCGAGTTCATCCTGTGGTAGAGAATCGGGTTCTAATCTCTATGGTACTACAAAATATCCTCTTAACTTTGGGTTGTGGGTGCGATATAATAGTGACAATCAATTCCTTAGCGTGGATGGTTAGCGGTAGGGCGCTGCTGACTGGCTTCCTTCCTATTCGTCAGTACTATTGGCTTTAGTAGCTTTGCCATAAACACATTTAAAATTTAGAGATTATTATACTTTGGTTACACCTATATTACAGTTCCCATCAAGGCATAGAGGTATCTATATAATTAAAAGAGTAACGCGTGTGCGTGGATGAGAACCTTTTTAAACTTCATTAAACTATGCAAAAATAAAATTAGGATTCGGGAAGTATGAACGACGTCACCTTATGTGTAAGGGAAGAGTGTGTGTAGATAGTACTGTGCATTGCAAAAAGGAAAGTTATTTGGAGAATGGATCTGTTATCCCTCAGAGCCCCATTTCAGACAGTAGTGTTTACGTGTTAAGTTTATGTGTGTGAATTTCTTCCTTTGTTTATAGATACTTAGAGTACCGGTGCCGTCACCCTGTTGAGTTTGAAAGCGTCGCTAGATCTGGTGTCTCTTACTAGTCGATTGGTTTGTAATTTTTTGATCAGATTGTTCGGCTCAAAGTGTATTTCGTGCTAGAGGTGTTTGATTGGTATCACGTACCATGCTTCGCAGTCATTGAGACGCCCCGCACGGCCATCAGATTCGTTGAGAACTCTAGTACCTAACCTCTGACATGAATAGTCAAGGCAGATCACGTAACTGTTTTAATTACTTTAAATACACAGCACTGCCTTTATATTTATAAACATTGTGCATTAAAATACAAAATACTGCAACAACAAGAGTTTCGTACGCGAGATATGAGTTCCCCCTAATATCTACTTTAATACAGCGTTGTAGGTTTGTTTGTTTGAAGTTAAGCACAGCACTGCCTTTATATTTATAAACATTGTACATTAAAATACAAAATACTGCAACAACAAGAGTTTCGTACGCGAGATATGAGTTCCCCCTAATATCTACTTTAATACAGCGTTGTAGGTTTGTTTGTTTGAAGTTAAGCACAGAGCTATACAATGGACTACCTGAGTTCCGCCCACCACGGGTATCAAAACCTACTCTCTAGCGTTAAGTCCGGAGACATACCGCTGTGCCACTAGGGGGCAGTGTTGTAGGAATCAAAAGCAAAACAAAGTAAATGGAAGATTTTCATAGCTACGAAATCAACACGTGATTCTAACAAATGCTATTAAAAACTAAAGAATATTAATCGTTAAATAAACTTCAGTGAGAAAACATTCACTTTTATTTTCGCTTAAGACCGGATGGCGCAAAACTACACGAGGAATATCTGCGCTAGCCGTCCCTAATTTAGCAGTGTAAGACTAGAGGGAAGGCAGCTAGTCATCATCACCACCCACCGCCAACTCTTGGGCCACTCTTTTACCAACCGTCACATTATAACGCCCCCACGGCTGAAAGGGCGAGCATGTTTGGTGTGACGGGGATTCGAACCCGCAACCCTCACATTGCTAGTCGAGTGCCCTAACCACCTGGCCATGCCGGGCCTCAAAATTTCACTAATTTAGAAAATGTAATTTTTAATAATTATTAACAAATTAAAAGCTAACAACTAAATTAAAAGTAATAAACAAAATAATTGAAAAGTCAAGTTCTAGATTATTTTAATGTCAAGTTTCTAAAAAAAAAAAGTTTTGGACACTATTAAGTCTATTTTCTGCAAAGAAGTTGAGTAGTTTTTGTGTTCCCAAGGGAAGTCAACTTGAGTGTCAAGAGAGAGACCTATATTCTTGTTATATGTAAATACAATTTATATTTTCTTAGAAAGTATATGGAGAAGAAATCAACATACATAATGAAAAATGAATGAAGAATGGTATGAAATATATTATTGTTTTGGTGAATTAGCAACGGAATTTTATGAACAGAATGCTGGTAGATAATTGGCATCTTAATTTTTTGTCAATCGAAAAGAAAATGAAATACCTTAGACTGAAAATATAAAAAAAAATACAGAAAACTTTCATTTCTTATTAGATATGACGACTGCACAGAATCGCAAATATTAAGAAGTTAACAAAACTTTTTCTATGGACTTCCTCCTGTTGGTCAGCGATAAACTTGAGAATATATAGGGCATTTAACCCATTGTGTATTTTTCAATAAAAACAAACAATTATACTTTATTGAAATTACTTGCAAAAAACAACCTAAAAAAATCACATATATATTATTATAAAAAGTTGTCTAAGCAGAATATTTCCGATAAGATTTTATTTTTAATTCTGAAGTATTCCACTAAATTTATCCAGTCGAAAAGGTAGTTAATGTTCAGATGATTTTATGCTTTAGCCTTAAGACAATGCGTGTTGAACTATAATGAATAATAATAATTAATCAATAAAGTATCATTGAGGTCGTGTTCTATCGATGGACACGTTGAATTGAAACATAAAGAAATGTACTCCGGGTGAAATACGTAGAAAGAATTCAGGACTAAAACCATTATTATGTAAACCAATTAGAAAACTGAGGTGTTCTCGATAAAGGAGAGTTTCGATTACGTTGGCAAACCATTCTGTTGCCATAAAGTTTACGTAAATAAACAAAGAAACAAAAGTTATTTTCACGTTGCCTACACTAGCACAACATAAGAGTTATGCTCAGAAAAAAAACTCTACTGACGAAACCAGGACATTTGAACGTACTATATCAAGCCTGGTCTCATCTCGAAGTATAAAGATCAAAGTTCGAGAGACTAGAGGAATGACCAAGGCCAGCACTTGTAAACTTTTTATTTTAATTTTAATGGAGTTCGTGAAAGCTGGGGTAAACATTACAATAATACATAGAGAGAGATGAATCCATTATGACAATCCAACTCGCAATGGAACAACGGTAATATAACCGCGACACCGACTACAGATTCTTACAATACTAGCTGACGTACCCAATCAACTCACTGGAACGACACTGAGGGATCAGATCCCAACTCTGACACCCCTAAGGTTACATACCAAGATTGGTTGATATCAATCATTAACTGAAGGCCTGACAGATGAATACAAAGACAGAAAAAGTACCCAGGGGAGCGACATTGGGATTCAGATCCGAACCCCGACGCCCCTATGTTAATCTCGGAAGTGCCCAAGAGTACCCTCAAAATTTAGTAGATATCAACAGAATAGCCGGGGAACACGTGGTAACCCCAGGGAATGGCGTCGGTGAAGAACTATACATGCGAAAGTTGGACACACAAATAGACAGTTCCTCCCCGGGTAGTGACATGGGGAGGGGGATCAGATCCGAACGATGACCAATATGATACTCCCTGAGGGGGGGGGGTAGAGATGCACGGGTAGGCTTAAAGATCAAACACTTCTGCTTTATATATATATATATATATATATAGAGAGAGAGAGAGAGAGAGA
>NW_013667966.1:18063-22341 GCF_000517525.1 Limulus polyphemus | reverse complement strand
AGAGATGCACGGGTAGGCTTAAAGATCAAACACTTCTGCTGTTTTTATATATATATATATATATATATAGAGAGAGAGAGAGAGAGAGAGACATACAAGATGTGTTATATAAATACATACAAGTAAGATGTAACATGAAAATATAATTAGCTGTGCATCTTACTTGTATGCCGAATTCACTGGTATGCAGTCATGAGAAATGAGCTTGGGTGATTCAAAGTGTATCTGCACTTAGTCGACAACTGATAAAATCAGAGAAACAAAACAAAACAAAGAGGAAACAAACTTTTATTTTCCCGCTGATGAGAAGGTTCAGTCACGGCGCCTCCCCTATTATCTATTGTATGCAAATTAAGGAAACAAGGTTGTTCTGCTTGAAGGAATTCCCAGATTGACAGACTGAGAGAAAAACACCACAACGTGATGTGTAGGCTTAGAAGGCTCTGATTACAGAGATACCGCCATGGTATTATTAAACCTGCATTAATCAAGATAAATAAAATCACAGTGGTGGAAATTCACCTTACGGACCAGGAAAATTATTCAGTCACTAAACAAGATCTAAACTTTTGAACATAATTAGAATATTTCATGACTGCCTTTAATTTGCGGTTACGAGATTTCAAAAATTATTTTTCTCTTCAAAAATCTCAATTTTTTTCTTTCAAGTCAAACAGACTTGATACAAATGTCGTGTTTATTTAAAATACAAAAAGCTCGGGTGAAGCTTAAGTGAACTGGAATTTCACGGAAGAAAAAATAATCAATTGAATTTTCTAGTATAATTGAAAATGTTCCGCATTCTTATTTTTTAAAAAGTTAAGTATCCTTGCACATTACAGTTGCTAGGAAACTGTTATGAACTTTGAAGATCATGCACGTTACAGTTGCTAAGAAACCGATAAACACTTTGAAGATTATGCACGTTACAGTTGCTACGAAACCGATAAATACTTTGAAGATTATGCACGTTACAGTTGCTACGAAACCGATAAATACTTTGAAGATTATGCACATTACAGTTGCTAGGAAACTGTTATGAACTTTGAAGATCATGCACGTTACAGTTGCTAAGAAACCGATAAACACTTTGAAGATCATGCACGTTACAGTTGCTAAGAAACCGATAAACACTTTGAAGATTATGCACATTACAGTTGCTACGAAACCGATAAATACTTTGAAGATTATGCACTTTACAGTTGCTAGGAAACTGTTAAACACTTCAAAGTTTTTTAAGTTTGCAAGGAAACAATGTACCAAATATAACTTATAGGCTTAATAAAATATTCGTTTAAAGAGAAACTGGCTACGTTGTAAGAAATTTACATTCTATAATAGACATTGCAATGAAAAGCTATATCTACACATAATCATTGCATATGAACAAAAGAATTAGCTCGTTCTGTTACGTATATTACAGATAGTAGAGGAAAAGCAATATGTTAAATACATCTTAGTTTTCAGAACATGCTTTACACATGAAATACGGAGCTACTTTTCCTATGTGCCCGCAGGATACCTTGAACAGGTAGAAAATACAAGATTATTGCTTTGTACAGTTTTCTACATGGTGACCCACAATTATACCAATCCATTTGCTGGTTTAAAAACATAACATGTTTATTATGACACTATAATTTCAGAAACCGAGTGTCTCTGTTATTTAAGCCAGAACTTAAGATTACTACTATAATTATATACTATATTGTGTATGATTATGATATGAATGACTGAATACGTAATTATGGGCCACCCTGTGTAGATGTTTTGTATGTGTGCGATGTTTGGGTAAAGTAGGTCTGTTTTTATATATATTTTGAACCAATTTTGTTTTCAAACTGCCATCAGTAGGGCTTTGTGTGAGAAGTAGAGTAAACCCTTCAATGCAGAAAGATATTTACCAACAATGAAATCTTCTTGTATCGCTGTTAGTACTTCAACAATACAATCTCGCGCAAGAGTAGCGACGAATACTGGGCTGGAATAGAAAATAATTGTTGCAGACCTCGTAAGGGTTGTGACGTAACTGGATAACAGCAGAATCGAGAAAGGGAAAAAACAGCTCATTTAACTTAAAATCGAACTAAACCTTGTCATAAAAATCGCATTAGCTGCTTATTTTGTTTTTCCCACATTCCTCTTAATTTATCGTTTGCGGATTCAAAATCAGAAAATAGTTTCTAAAGCTTCGTCAGCTCCTGTGACTTTTCTGATCGAACAAAATTTTTAACTTCACTGGAAGGTACGTGACAGATTTTTATTAACAAAAAAGTTATTTCGAATTATATGAAAAAAAAAGGAATATATTTTGAAAAACTGATAAATATAAGTTTCGGTGTGTTTACATTGAACGATATATCTTATATTTAAGAATACACGTCCTTTATACACAACTGATTAGTTTTTGGAAAACCAGATTTAACAGTTGAGAAGTTGTTGCCCAGTCAATAACTCAAAGATATCATCATGTTACGTAACCATACACAGAAAAAGGAATAAGAAAATCTTCGGAGAACACCATACTACGTAGCCACATCCTGAAAGTAACCATACGCTGAAACATCATCGTAACTATATAACCATGTAGCGAAATATCATCATACTACGTATCCACACACATGAAAAAAAAAACATCTTCGGAGATCATCATACAACGCAACCATACACATAAAGACCAACTTCGGAGAGCATACTACATAATCGTACACAGAATAAAAAAAGACCTTCGGAGAACATTATACTACGTAATCATAAACAGAACATCTTCGGAGAACATTATACTACGTAATCATAATCAGAAAGAACGTCTTCGTAGAGCATCAAACTGCGTAATCATAAACAGAAACAAACATCTTTGGAGAACATTATACTAAGTAATCTTATACAAAACATCTTCGGAGAACATTATACTACGTAATCATAAACAGAACATCTTCGGAGAACATTATACTACGTAATCATAAACAGAAAGAACGTCTTCGTAGAGCATCATACTGCGTAATCATAAACAGAACATCTTCAGGGAGCATCATACTACGTAACCATACAGAGAATAAATAAAACATCTTCTGAGAGCATTGTACTACGTAACATACACAGAAAGAACGTCTCCGTAGAGCATTATACTACGTAATCATACCGAGAAAAAACATATTCGGAGAACATTATACCACGTAACTATACACAGATAAAAATATCTTCGGAGAACATTATCCTACCTAATCATACAAATAAAGAACATTTTCGGAGAACACCAAACTGATTAACTCCATACAGAAAGAATGTGTTCGGAGAGCATCATTCTACGTAATCATACACAGAAATAGCATCATTCTACGTAATCATACACAGAAATAGCATCACACTAAGTTGCCATAACATCGTAATGCATCATTCTACGTAATCATACACAGAAATAGCATCACACTAAGTTGCCATAACATCGTAATGCATCATTCTACGTAATCATACACAGAAATAGCATCACACTAAGTTGCCATAACATCGTAATACTAAGCAGCCATACGTTGAAAAGTCATCGTAACTACGTACCCGTATAGCGAAATATCATCATCCTACCTAACCGTATGGCGAAAGATCATTGTACCACGTAACCATACGCCGAAATAACATCATATTACGTAATCATATGCTGGAATAACATCATGCTACGTAACCAATACGCTTAAAAGTATATCGTGTTACGTAGCCATACGCTGCAAGATCATCATACTAGGTAATAATACGCCGAAGTTACATCACATAACGTAACCAAACGCTGTAATAACATCATACTACGTAATTATACACTAAAAGATAATCATACTACGTAACCATACGCTGGAAGATCATCCTAGTACGTAACCATACGTTGACGCAACTTACCACATTATTGTTCGATGTAGTTAATATCTATGTATATAATAGATCGGATAGAATTTCTAGTAAATCAGATATATTACTTTTTGTCTGTTGTACTTAACTGACATGTGTTAAGTCTTATTAAACTCACAAACAATTCTCATCACGTAACAAGGACGAGACTGGTTGATAGTCGTAAGTGGTAAACACTCCACAGTGCACTTTACATTTTAAACTGGGTGGTTCCTGAACTTAAATCACCAAGGCAGTACATTGAATTCTGCAGAGCCCAGGTCAGGTTGCGTTTTTCAAGGCCACGGTTAAAGTATGTTAAAACGATATCTTTCATTGGACGGGAGTCTGGTCCGTATCACCTAAGTACACCTAATAAAAATAACAACTCACATCATTTGA
>NW_013667966.1:14275-17616 GCF_000517525.1 Limulus polyphemus | reverse complement strand
AAAACAACCAAATAAACTGTAGTACCAACATTTGTTCTTCGTTTATCATCAACTACACTTTCCTGTTGAAGAGCACTCCAAGGACGTTAAATTGTTTATTTGTTGTTTTTTCTTTATTTTATAACCTTTGGTTGAATGAAGTACTATGGAAACAATCCTGCTTATTCTCCTTATTTTGTCGTTTATTGAATGTTAGCCATTATAGTTTAAAATAAATGTTCACACACTTTGTATTATAAACACAGTGTGGTATGAGTTTTAGACATGAATATTTAACTTACAAAAAACAAAATCAAGGATCGTCTGTGAACGAGTTAATGTCATTTTTTAACGCATCGTTACTATGTTTATTAAACAAATATTTTAATTATTTTAACAAATAAGTCAAAAAAAACTGTGCAGTAATTTTCGAAAATAATCGATAAATAATTGACAATTTACTCATTACTCGTTTCTGACAATTGATAATTTTTAGATATATTTATGTGTGCGTGTTTATAGAAAAAACATAAAACTATGTTGATTTAAGCAGTGAAGGATAGAAAGCGTAGTATAAAAGATTTTCTAATTATTTATTTACTTAGTACTAAGTTTCCTGATATCTCATTATATGTTTCAAATAGGTTATGTGACGATGATGTAAGCTGGAAAGCCAACTTCAGGAGGTAAGTAACACTTTAATAACACTCTAGCGTTGTTTGTGACTTTTACTTATAGATTACAAACATTGTTGATATTTGCTTTAATCCAGTTACTTGACATTATCTAGATACATGTACAGGGTGTCCAAAAAGTCTTGAACCATAGGCACTCCAACGAATTTTACAGAATGTGTTCCACATGCTGTCCTTGAAATTCGAAATAAGTTTGGATTAACAGCAGGATTAGCTCGACCTTCTTATGTTTTGACAGCGCCGTAATCAGTCACGTATCTATAATTAAGAAAAGCTGCAAATCACCTATGATTCCAGGATTTTCGGACACCCTGTATATTAAAATATTATGTCTTAAGTTCTGTGATTACTTAAAATGTTTAGTTCTTGAATTGTGCAAGGTGAGGCTATTGCACTGACCTAAAAACAATCGATGTTTTAATCAAAAACTTAGCAGATGAGCCACTATTTTTTACACCAAATTTTGTTCGGGATCTTACGGTGAGGTTACCAGGGGACAGACAGACAAATATGCAGGACAACCTGTGATAGTGAGAACTAGCATTAAGAGGACAAAAAGATGTAACAAAATGACAACAAGCAAATCTCGTGAGACGCAACCTGACCGACAAAGGGACACCTGCTAAACACGGCGCCACTTGGCGGTAGGGGGCGCAGCACGATTCCGGCGAGACTAAAGACTGATGGGTAACAAATGTTCTTCACTACATGTGGGTCGATTTGTAAAAAATTCCTGAAACTGTGATTTGCCCCCTTTTTGCTTTTCTGATAAGGCGCCTTAACTAAGTAAATGTTGACCTCCATGTGGTCTTCTTAAGTAGCAAGATTGATCTTCTCATCATATGAATCGTTTTTAGCCACGACTGTCAAATATGAAAACGTATATATTACGATACGATTACCTTCAATGTTTTAATTTCTATCTTTAGCACTGGTACACACCAATGTGCTTACTTAACAATTCCCTGAAGAAGGAGATAACAGGTCTATGTAAATATGTTTTTGTATAATTTCACCACTGTATGGTAAATAAAAACAAGAAAATGTTGATTACTTAATAAAACATCAAGAATTAAAATTACGTAGTAAAACATACAGTTAACATAGCTTAAAAATATGCTCTAAGTGTTGATTATTTATTAATATATGCGAAGCAAAACTCTCCCAAAGACAATAATCTTAATTTTATTTCTGTTAAAGGCCAAGGTCATAATACAAATGAAAGCCTCGTTATCTCTTATCTTACAATTTCAAAACTGTCAACAATATTATATTCTTTTTTTTTTTTCAAGTAAAAGCTAAATGGAAGCTAAGATTTTTCAGAGTGGAAGATACCGAGTAAGATTGCAGTAATAGTTATTATAATATCAAAGTTCAAGGTCGCAGAGAAGGTTTACAATATCATTTTGCCATGGCCTTCCATATCTAATAGGGTACGGGTTTAACCCTATGGTAGATCTCTGGATTTCCGAGCTGAGTTCGATTCCGTGTCATATCATGAAACATTCTCCGCACTTTAAACTATAGATGTGATATAAGAGTGACAGTTTAGTGTGCATGGTGGGTGGTAGGGTGCTGTTAACTTCGTGCGTTCCCTCTGGTGGGTAGTTCAAAATTAGGGACGACAACAAAAAAGTCTTAGCAGTATTGCCATAAATGCAAAATACATACCATATCTAATGGTTGAAAAAAGTAAAATTATTTCTAATCCGTTAAATGGAAACATGTCCATAAAGAGAAATTACTTGTCAATGAATGAGACCCAATTTCGACGCCTCTTGATTCCATATGATTCAAGACAAAGGCTTATTGGTACATTTAATAATTAACATAAAATTCTGACTTATGGTATGAACATCTTTTCACCGTGTTCTAAAGGAGGTTTTAGCTTGTTGCTTTAATCAATTAATTTAAAAACGTATCACTTTCACCGCCACGAACAGTATATTATGAAACACAAAAACTCTACAAAACACGTTGCTCAAATTACTTTGTCCATTTTTAGTATGCGCACTTGTTGATAACTTAATTTTTATAGAACAAAGAAGTAACAATTAAAACACTTGCTCAGTTATTTGGAGATGCGGTCTTGAGGCATGAAGCTAAGATGTAAATTTCTATTATTTTAGCTTCAATTTTATTCTGTAATAGAGTAGTGAAAATGGGAATTAATCCGCTCAAGCAGAACAGCAAGTTAGACATATATGCGCTACATTTTGTACAGCAATGACTTCAGTGCCATTCCTATACGTATCAGATACCTTAATTTTCAACGATAATATGTAACCCAGGCCTGTGCTGACCTTATCCTTATTCGACGCCATATTATCGTGACCCTTGACAATATTAAGCATTCAAGTATTGATATACTAGGTAAAACTAAATAATAAAATTCTATTACAAACAAACAGACATCACTGTAAAAACGGTTATCGCCCAAAACGATACATCATCGTGATTATTTGCTATAATAACGATACATCATCGTGATTACTTACTATCACATAACGATACATCATCGTGATTACTTACTATCTCATAACGATACATCATCGTGATTATTTGCTATAATAAAACGATACACCATCGTGATTACTTACTATCTCATAACGATACATCATCGTGATTACTTACTATCACATAACGATACATCATCGTGATTATTTA
>NW_013667966.1:3157-13448 GCF_000517525.1 Limulus polyphemus | reverse complement strand
TAATCATGTATTGTATATAATCGTAAGTAAATAAATAATACTTTTATTACGTGTTTTGCAGACGACACTGTAAATTATTGCATGAAACTTGTTCAAAAATTTTTTAGCTTTTTTAGATTCCCCCTCTTACGTCAAAATGAAGCACTATAATTTCACCTTTTTTTTTTTTCTTCATTTTTAGTTGCTCGAGTTGTTTTATTTCAGTTCTGCGAATATATTTATTAAAACCTGTACACAGGAATTACACTCCGATAAACGTATCGATACATTTAACGGTAATTAGAAAGTCCAGACCAGCTGTCTCACACCTCATTCTATGTCTGCGGACTTACAACGCTAGAATCCGGGTTTCGATACCCGTGGTGGGCAGAGCACAGATAGCCAATTGTGTAGCTTTGTGCTTAATTACAAATAAATAAACACACCTCATTCCCTTGAAGAACAAAGAAACACTGCAGAATACTTCTCCTGTAACTGAATGAACGTTCTTCATAAAAAAATTACACTGTATATCTGTAAATGTTAAAAGAGTGTGTACATCTATTTTAAGCTATGTTCGCTTTTCCGTTTTTCAAATATGCAGCTTTTAGATTAGTTTATAAATGTACTAATTTTATGTAATCGCTGTGTTCTGGTATACCTCATTCATGCTTTGGTCAGTCAGACAAAAACTAACTATACATTTGTTAGTTCTTTTTAACCTAGATATTTGTGTTACGATTGATTATAAATGTTCCCACACCCAGTTTTCAACTCACAATATAAGAATGCTGTTCTGGTAAAAAGAAAAAAAACAAAGAGATGGATCTGTAACTTAAAATATACAACATGAAAACACAGTCAAAAAATGCAAAGATTAGTCACGCATAAAGCTTTGCATGTGCACTAGGAGCACCTGAGGAAATACGTTTTATCTGTAATTACAACAACATCCACATGTATCCTGCTTGACAGTTTTTACATAAGCTACATACTCTACTATCGCCGGATGTGTTGTCACATCCTTTCCTTCCTTCTTGATGTCTGTACAGTAGTCGTTACCATGTTGTTTGTGCCCACGCGCTTGCAAGTATGTTGAGAGGTGATACAACACGCACGTGACATCTATGGCATTTTACACCCCCGTGATTCACATTACAGAAGATCAAATAGGCATGCCTAGAGGCACGTGCCTTTGAATGGTCTAGGCGATTTCACCCTTCCCACCCAAACTCCCCACTCTCTGAGAGATTGCAAGAAGATTCGAAATATGGCTAGAAATGTTACGAGTCTATTTTTTTTTTATTTTAAATCAAGACACGTGTTTTAATTTCTGCTCTAAGAAAGCCTTCTCACTGAACTTATCTTCCCTCTTTTTTTTTCCTTTTTTTTTCGTTTCCTTCACAGTGGTTACTAGTCCAGAAACAAATGAAAGTCCCGATTTAGATTATCTTACTTTTACACGAGGTATGTTGAATTATATTTGTCTTTCTTTTATTTATTTTTTCGTGCCGTTATTATACACCAAAGCCCCTCTCTCTCTTTTGTTGCATCTATTTGATTAAATAAAAATGTATGTGGACTTCCAAGCATGGTGGGAAAGAAGAGACACAAATACTAATGAACAGTATAAAGATATATTCCCTATAAAACTCCATTTTCCCCCCAAAAATGTTAGTTGATTCTGCCGTCTTTCCTTACCTGCTTTTCTTCTATATCAACGTAGGCCTCTTTCGTCTCCTAAAAAGTATCTGATAGCTAAGAGTAATTCTTCATATGTAAACATATATATCTAAATATTCAATAACACGTTCAAGGGATTGTATTCATGTATAATCACTTAGTATCCTCTACTTAACATCTACTACATACATGCATAATTCTACAATATATATGAATAATAGTCCACTGTAAACATGTATAACACTACAATATCCATTAACTAAAACATACTGTATACAAACATAACTGTACAATATCTATTAATGGTATTTACTATGTATTCATGTATAACTCTCCAATACCCACTAACTAAAATCTAATCTATACATGCAAAACTCTGCAATATTTATTATCTGAAATCTATTACATACATTCAAAACCTTACAACATCACTACCTAAAATATGCTATAGTATGTATAACTATACAATATATACTAATTAAAATGTTCAATATATATGCAAAATTCTAGAATATGTATTAACTAAAATGTTCAGTATTTTGTGTGATGAAAAAAAGAACAATTATATATATATATATATATATTCCACTCAACGTTTCGTTTCTACAACTTCTTCAGGAGTGATCAACTACTTACACTTTTTGTTCATAATAAAAAAAACGTCTAAGTTACTCCAGTGAGAACGTCATAGAATTACTTTAACATACACAATATACATGCATAACTCTACGGTATTCACAAAGTAAAATCTACTGCCACTAACGCATTAATATCTATTATATACATGCATAACTCTACGGTATTCACTAATACACTAAAATATATTACATTCAGGTATAACTTTGCGGTATCCATAAGAAACTCAAATATATGAATGTATATCTCTGCAGTATCCATAACAAACTGAAATATATATGCATGTATATCTCTGCGGTATCCATAACAAACTCAAATATATGAATGTATATCTCTGCAGTATCCATAACAAACTGAAATATATATGCATGTATGCCTCTGCGGTATCCATAAGAAACTCAAATATATGAATGTATATCTCTGCAGTATCCATAACAAACTGAAATATATATGAATGTATATCTCTGCGGTATCCATAACAAACTCAAATATATGAATGTATATCTCTGCGGTATCCATAACAAACTCAAATATATGAATGTATATCTCTGCAGTATCCATAACAAACTCAAATATATGAATGTATATCTCTGCAGTATCCATAACAAACTCAAATATATGAATGTATATCTCTGCGGTATCCATAACAAACTCAAATATATGAATGTATATCTCTGCAGTATCCATAACAAACTCAAATATATGAATGTATATCTCTGTAGTATCATGAGTTAACTTATCAAAATCTACCATATTCTGGAAGTGATATCAAACTTTATAGTTTATATGAATGAAACACATAATAACCACTTCTTTGACAAAAGACTGTCATTTACTCTGCTTTTAATTAAGAAATAATAACGTAAAGTTCAGCATTTTAAAGTTCTTTTGTCACTTTTTTCTTATCTAAAACTATGTTAGGTCACACAACGCCTAATAATCGACCATTTGCAGCTAAACAACCAAAAACAAAAAATAAGATAAAAACAAAAATCGGGGTCTTAAATTTAAAAGCGACCTCTAAAGGGCGCCAACAAACCGGCGTTCTACTTCGACTGCGCTAGAACTGAGATTGAACGCTTGAAAATAAACAAACATCATGGGAAAACTCGGGGTAACAAAGGTTAACCATGACATAATAAACGGCTTGAAGTAAAAAACTACAACCCCTAACGACCCTGACCAGTCACCAACAGTATAACTGACATAACTGTGCCAACGTGACCGGTCTAGTCAAAGTATTGTTAGACCAAAAAACAACAGTACGGAAAGTCAGATTTTTAACAATGAATACTTCAAATAAAAGTTATTCAAATGTTTCACTGAAAGTCTTATTCAGTATAAACCTCAAAATATCTGTGCAGACTTCCCTTCTTCTTCTTTTTTTTGCGTTCCATTCTTCATAGAAACCGGATTTCAAATTTCCGACAGTATTTCTCGTTCCGTATTAAAATTTCTGACAGTGTTGTCGGGTCCGGATTTCAAATTTCGGACAACGTAGTCGGGCCCCAATTTCAAATTTCTGAAAATGTTGTCGGGTCCGGATTTCAAATTTCGGACAACGTAGTCGGGCCCTGATTTCAAATTTCTGAAAATGTTGTCGGGTCCGGATTTAAAATATATTTCTGCCATGAAATACATCTGTTTTTGTTTTCAACATGATGCATTACTATTTATAACATTATTATTTGCATCTAGTTCTAGAAATGTGGTGATTAAAACACTGATTTCAGTTTATGTCCGTTTTGGTAAGCTATTTCTTTAGTTACACAACTAAACGGATATGTAACTTAGAGACTTAACTAAAAAAATAACTTACTGTAAAAGGCATGTAACCAATATTTTCAAATACAGAAATAACTTACTAAACAGACATTCAACCTATTTTTGTAACTAAAGCAATAACGTACTAAATCAAATGTGTAACCTAGATGTTTAACTATAATGAACTAACTTAATATAGCAGACATGCAACCTAATTTTGTATCTAAAGCAATACTAAACTAAAACCGACCTGCAACATGGATGTTAAATTGTAAAACAATAATTTAGTAATTCAGACATGCAACCTAGATATATAACAATAAAGAAACATCTTACCAAAATAGATATGCAACCTAGATGTATAACAATAATGAAACATCTTACCAAAATAGATATGTAACCTAGATGTTTAACAATAAACATCTTACCAAAATAGATATGCAACCTAGATGTATAACAATAATGAAACATCTTACCAAAATAGATATGTAACCTAGATGTTTAACAATAAACATCTTACCAAAATAGATATGCAACCTAGATGTATAACAATAAACATCTTACCAAAATAGATATGTAACCTAGATGCTTAACAATAAACATCTTACCAAAATAGACATGCAACCTATATGTTTAACACTAAAGAAACAACTTACCAAAACGGACATTTAACCTAGTTGTGTAACTAAAGAAATAGCTTATCAAAACGGACATTTCACCTAGTTCTGTAGCTAAAAAATAGCTTACCAAAACAGACATTTAACCTAGCTGTGTAATAAAAATAGCTTACCAAAACAGATATGTAAACAAGTTGTGTAACTAAAGAAATGACTTACCAAAACAGACATTTAACCTAGTTATGTAACTGAAAATATAGTTCACCAAAACACACATGTAAACTAGTTGAGTAACTAGAGAAATAGCTTACCAAACCGGACATGTAAACTAGTTGTATAACTAAAGAAATAGCTTACCAAGCCGGACATGTAAACTAGTTGTGTAACTAAAATAATAGCTTACCAAAACAGACATATAAACTAGTTGTGTAACTAAAGAAATGGCTTACCAAACAGACATGCAACCTAGATGTTTAACATTAAAGAAACATCTTACCAAATTAGACATGCAACCTAGATGTTTAACAATAAAGAAATGACATACCAAAACGGACATTTAACCTAGCTGTGTAACTAAAGAAATAGCTTATGAAAACAGATATATAAACTAGTTGTGTAACTAAAGAAATAGCTTATGAAAACAGACATATAAACTAGTTGTGTAACTAAAGAAATGGCTTACCAAAAGAGACATTTAACCTAGTTATGTAACTGAAAATATAGTTCACCAAAACACACATATAAACTAGTTGTGTAACTAAAGAAATAGCTTACCAAACCGGACATATAAACTAGTTGTGTAATTAAAGAAATGGCTTACCAATAGAGATATGTAACCCTTACTAAAACAGACACGTGACCTAATTGTATAACTAAAGCAATGGTCTAATCAAGGAGAAATTCAACTTAGATATAATTAAATAAATAACTTACTAAAACCTACTAAAACATACATGCAACCTAGATATTTAACTAAACAAATAGCCTACTAAATAGACGTGTATCCTAGATATATAATTAAAGAAACAAGATTATTTACTATAATAAGACGAGACGTTATCGAGATTATTTACTAAGGATTCTACCCATCACTTATGTTTCTCGGCACCTCTTCTGGAGAGCTGACAGAGCTCAAGATCAAACTAGAGCAACATGGTGTTGTATATATATACAAAGACCTAGATACCAGTTCACAACTCAAGGTCGTTTTTGTAACCATTCGATAAATCAAGCTTAAAGCAGGTCTCTCGATCCAAGTACTTCTGATGTTAAATTCTTTAACAAAAGTAGGTTTCATTCATTTATTACAGTAAACAACTTAAACATCTTAATAAGACTCAACCTTGTACTTTTGATACAACAGCATGTCGTTATTACTAACAATATTTATAGAATAGTTACCACAAACAAACTGAAACAATTAACACGAATTACGCCAAGGAAGTAGTATTTTACAGACTGTGTGTGTCACGTGGTAGTGTTATTGTTCTCGATATACATCAGTTAGCAAACGTTCAGTTCTTGAAACGCGTAGCGATACTATGTAATTCACGTGCAACGTGGTATATACGTCCCATCTTAACTCGATTTACGTGCAATGTGACATGCACGTTCCATTCTGACTTGGTTCACGTAATATTATCAATACATATGGCTCTAGTAAAAACTGTCTTTTTCATGAAAAAGCACTGAGGACGGCTGAATAAATAAGTCATTTTAAGCGGTTTATTATTTTATTTAATTTTTACAGACCCCAAGAAACAATGTATTTCAGAATATTGAACAGCAGTTTGATGAATTTTGTTTTATTCGAGCATCGTTTTTGCCTTGGTTATTTTCGAAAGATTTAAAAAGAATTAACAGAAAGATAACATAGAAACACGTACCATAACACTTACTTTGTAACAGTTGTACAAAATAAATTCATTAATGATGTCAACATTTTTTGCACAGTGCGCATGATGACCTTCTTATGCTTGTGGGTAACAGTCAGCCAAGTAAACATTTAGTAAAATGCATGTGATAGCATTCTATTGTTTGACGTAACAGTCAGCTATGTAAACATTTAGTAAAGTGAACGTGATGGCGTTCTTTTGTTTGACGTAACAGTCAGCTATGTAAACATTTAGTAAAGTGCACGTGATGGCGTTCTTTATGTTTGACGTAACAGTCAGTCATGTAAACATTTAGTAAAGTGCACGTGATGGCGTTCTTTTGTTTGACGTAACAGTCAGCTATGTAAACATTTAGTAAAGTGCACGTGATGGCATCTTTATGTTTGACGTAACAGTCAGTCATGTAAACATTTAGTAAAGTGCACGTGATGGCGTTCTTATGCTTGACGTAACAGTCAACCATGTAAACATTTAGTAAAGTGCACGTGATGCTTCAGTTTTTGAAACTAATCATAACATTTGAAACTAGGCATGTAAATCCATTTTAATGCAACACTATTTTCTTTTCAAATCCCGCTTGTGTTTTATTAATATAAATTTAATAAAAGATGTTATATTCTAGCACAGTTACTTTTCATGAAGCTTCATTAAATACAATTAAGAGTAAATTAAAACTGTAAAACACACACACACAACAGAATTCTTAATGATAAATTAGAAGCTGCCCATAACGATATTTCATGAGGCTAGTCTCTCAGGCTCCAGTGAAAGGTGTGGCGGGGAGGGAGGAGGGAGCGGTGTAGTTCACATTGTTTGGCGCCAGGAGAGTTATTTGAAGTGAGCACGTGGAGCGGGAGCTGATCTCTTAACACTGCGATGGAATGTAAGCGAAGTATGGTAGGAATGTCGCAATAGTATAGAAAAACAAGCTTTCAAATTGTGGTAAGTGATGTCCTAGACCTAGGGCTTACATTTGATTGTATTGTTGATACTAAGTGTCGCTAGTTGGGTTATATAATGTTCTTCCAACACTCATGTATGCACGTATCTTTATTTAGATAGTTTCTCGAATTCTTCTCAAAACTGGATTCCGAATTTGGGAACAGTAATCGCCAGTTCTTTTACTTTTCTCACAACTAGTTAAAAAAAAGTTCAGTTCTTTCATATCGGACACTTGTCTATCTATCTACCTATCAATTCGTGACAAGCTGCTCCAGGACTGGCACGTTTGCGATAGTTTGAGAAACATCAAACTTGAGCTTAGAACCACTCAAACACACTCGCATGTTCAGTAAAGATAAGGAGCTTTATTGATATAGTTTTACTTCAAGTTCCTTTGGCGACCGAAATGTTTCTATTTTCTTTTCCGTTTTTGTTGCTATTCTTTAGTTTGCATATCCTTTTCTGATGTATGTCAAGGTTGAACCAACTTAATGTGTTTTTTGTTTAGTTATCACCATTTACTACGTCTCTGTACTGTGCGTTACTTCCAAAAGTTATTCTATTTTTATTTAGTCATGCCACATGTCAGACAATTGTTGCGAAATTTATGTATATACTGTCATTTACGGCGTTAACATATTTAATGTTTCCAAAACTGGAAACTATAGTGAAATAATCAAACTATGATGTAAGAAACAAAAATAAATCCTGTTTTTTGTCATCTAGACACAGTGGATTTAATTATTTGTAAATGCAGATGGTTTGAATTTATGCACAAAGCTACACAATGGGCTGTCTGTAATCTGCCCACCACGGGTATCGAAACCCGGTTTCAAGTGTTGTAAGTCCGCAGACATACCGCTGTGCTACTGGGGGGCAAATGCAGATGGAGCTACATGGAGCTGAAGAGCACAATTCGAGCTCCATAGTTTCTAAGAATTTTCTATCTTTGATAATATTGGTGTAAGTAAATGTCGGTTCTTTTAACATATTATTAATATTCCTTACATCGGTATGACGTATTTACCATACTGCCTGAGTTTGAAGCTCATGACTTTATAAACTTAACATTTTTGTTAATAAACTGCCACAAGCAATTCATACATGTACACACATATGTTAATCAACTATTTGTGTAGTTTATTATTAACAAAATCACCGAATGTTACACCTCTAAATTTTCCAGATGAATAGGTGCTATCGTTGAGAGTTTCAACCTCAAAGTGACAAATTAAGTTTTAAAAACCCTACTGATAATGAGTAAAAAACAGAACGGAAATAATAATGTGTTGTACATAATCTAAGGCGTAAAATAATTAATATATTAGTTCGTTGATAACGCAGATTGTCCGCCTGAATACGAACCAACTTTTGTTCTGCGCTAGTCTGTCAAGTAGAAAAGAAAGTTCAGTGTTTATTTTTAGTTCTACGTTGAACAACTTAAAATCATCACGTGAATTTCAGTTTTCTCTTTTTCTATATCAACAGTCAAAGTAGGAGAAGGCTGTCCGAAGTTACAAATACATAGCATTTCTCTCTAAGTAGGACACCGTAGTATATTTCCGTTTCCCTATAGTGTTTGGAAGGAAATTCTCGAGTATACAGTCATGGTAACATAAGAGGAAAGTAGTCAGTTAAACATACTTTTCACGTTTTTAGGGCTGATCACCACGAGTGTCTTTCTTATAAATCAACAACGGAAACACACGAAATTTGTAAAATTACGGGCTAATGTTTATTATCCCAAATCTAATATTTCGGATGCTCTCTTAATAAACTTTTGTCGGCGTAAATGACATCACGATATATATTAATATTTAGATTTTCCTAGATTTGTAAGTTAATGAATGTACTCACGTGATATTTATGTGCAGTTACTCATCATATATCAGCTATAGGAGAATGCTTGTTTCTTTATAATTAATTTACTGCAAAGAGAAGTTATAATTGTGTGAGAAATATTCCTCCTAAAAGAAGGAAGAATGAAGTTGGATTTCACTTTACTTTCCACATCCTGAGAGGTTGACGAAGTGAAACTGTGTATTTGACACCAGACGTTTCAGGAAAAAAATTGTATCGGTGTGTAACGCGGTTAAGAAAATAGCTTAAACACCTGTGTACTCTTAAAGTTTATCTCCCAAAACTATCTATTAAAAAAGGCATGTGACCTGTATGTTTCACTGAGGAAACAACCTTCTAAACAGACGTGTAATCCGAATGATGAACTAAACAAATAACCGATTATAACAGACGTGTAACCTAGATGTTTAACTAAAGAAATAATTTACTAAACAGACAGTTAACCTGTGTATTTGACTAAAAAACAACCCAGTAAACAAATTTGTAACCTTGATGTTCCATTAAAGAAACAACCTACTAAAACAGATATGCAACCTACATGTTTAATTATAAAGAAATAGTTGATAACGTCTCGTCTTATTATAGTAAATAATCTCGATAACGTCTCGTCTTATTATAGTAAATAATCACGATGACGTCTCGTCTTATTATAGTAAATAATCACGATGATGTATCGTCTTATTATAGTAAATAATCTCGATAACGTCTCGTCTTATTATAGTAAATAATCACGATAACGTCTCGTCTTATTATAGTAAATAATCACGATAACGTCTCGTCTTATTATAGTAGATAATCTCGATAACGTCTCGTCTTATTATAGTAAATAATCACAATGACGTCACGTTTTATTATAGTTAATAATCACGATGATGTATCGTCTTATTATAGTAGATAATCACGATGATGTATCGT
>NW_013667966.1:0-2157 GCF_000517525.1 Limulus polyphemus | reverse complement strand
ATGGATGGTGATGACTAGCTGCCTTCCCTCTAGTCTTACACTGCTAAATTAGGGACTGCTAGCGCAGATAGCCTCTTGTGTAGCTTTGCGCGAAATTCAAAACAAACAAACATAACACTCCCTTAAAGTTGCTTTAATAATATTGTAAGTGAACTTTTTCTAACACAGCAGGATCGCTATGCAAGAAAGACCGGTTTACGGAATACTTCGTGAGTTGTACATGATTTTTAAAGAGTAATCCTAAATACTTGTCATACCTGAACCCTGTTTTATAACATTATGTGTGTAAATTGTGGGGTTCATGGGAAACACGTTTTTCATCGCATTATGCTTTCCTCTAGCGACACTGACGGCTACAGTAGTATCGCTTTTAAAATAAATAAAGCAGAAGCACACTAAACCAGAAGATGAGTTAAAGAGCTAAAAATGAGGTTTAAAAATAACGTATAATATCATTAAAAATGGCAGGGGTTGATCTGTATTTATTTATATTAGTATAACTCTCTACACACCGTAGATGTTTTCATGCCGTAGACGCGTTGTAGTGTTGACATCCACACAGGATATACTTTTTGGTGGTATAAAACGATATTACATATATATATATATATAGCACTAAAAATCGTTTGTGCTATAAAGCCAAACTATATATATATATTTTCATTTCTTTTTACAGTAGGTTTTTCTGACGCCATAAAATTAGATTGTTATTCAATTTTTCATAACAGAGAAATCTTTGGGATCGCTATGCTAAGATTAATTTCGTTTTGTTTTTTTTACACTGTGCATATCTTTAGTGCGTTAAAACGGTATTATTATCATTATTATTGAAAAGTGAAAGTCCGTTATAGAAACGATGTAGTAGTGCTTTTGTATCAGTGATTATCTGTCTTCAGCATTAATAAAATATCATCCTTTTAGTGAAGTCAACAAACAATAGAAAAATGTGTATCGAGTGTCCTTGTAATTCAAACTCATCATTTAGGTAATTATGTGAATCACATAAATCGTCTCGTACCAAAAGTTTACCAGTTTCCGGTTAAGAAACAAAACTAAGGTTTCTTTGATGGTTATAGTTAAGATTGAAAGTGTAATACATAATAGAGGTTCTAACAAGTTACACCGTCTGAGCATGGCTTATGTACTGGGGTAAAAGTTACCGAATAAACAAATCTGTTTCCGCTCAGACAGAAAGGCGACCACCCGCAGTACAGGTCATATCTAAGGGAACTTCATTACTTTGTAAAATGCGATGTGGACAGATACTGCAATCTTGACGTACATATTGGTCAGTATAAAGATATATATTACGTAGAATATTTCTCCTGTAATTTTACTCTCGAAACACGTAAGAAAATTCAAATAAAACTTATGTACGATAATAAATACAAACATTTACCCATTCATAATAGTGACATTACAGCAGTTTCCTTAAGCCTTGATTAGCCCCTGGGGTCCAAGCCCCTCTTTTTAATGAGCAACGTTATGCTCAGCATAATTCACTTCCTCTATGAAAATCTTCCATATTCATAATGTTACAGCATCTCTTTATGTACTGTAGTCAGTTTTTAAATTATTTTAAATTACGAACTATACTATATTTTAATAATAAAAAAATATATATTACAAACCACTCGAGTTACTTGGATGTGCAAAGATAGTTCACACTGTTCCTTAACAAGTTATGTTTCAAACCACATCCATGCTTTATACTGACTAACAGAAATACCCGCCCTCTGGCCAGGTATAACTGATAATTCTTGCAGAAGGCTATTGGGCTTCCTGCCTTTTCTGGAATTGTCTGACAGTTCTACAACAATATTCTCATACTTGACATTCAATAATGTTCACCATCCATGAGAAAAAGGATTTAATTGAAATTTCAGTTTTAAAATGAGCTATCATCACAGCTTTATATCACAGAGTAGAGTATATTGAAGTATTTCTTTGTAGACGCAGTTATCAATAAAAGTGCCTTGCTTTTCTGTTGCAATACTCGTGAGATTTTCACTAAAGAAAAACAAATACTTTTTTAAGTATTTTTTTATTGTTTTATATTTGAAACTTAACTTTTAGTTTATAATTTTTACTGTTTAAATCTGAAACATATCATTTTTATGGAAATTTCAATTGTTTTATTTATTGCTCAGTTATAAA
>NW_013667965.1:178986-187452 GCF_000517525.1 Limulus polyphemus | reverse complement strand
CAATTGTAAAGATGGATTTAAATCTATTTAACATTACAGTATGAAACCAAAGTATAATAGTTAGAGAACATACTGTTGCGTCAGCGAGTCACATGACCACTGTGACGCAACGTTTCTAGAATTATCATGTACTTTGGCGAATGCTCTAGTATTTACTAGTAGGTTAGGCTGGTATATATATAAGAGGGGAAAACGTGACGCGGGAGGGATTGTAATGTGTGTGTAGACAGTGAGTAATTGATCTGCGGTCGGAGTATTATTGACGTTCGTTGCTATAGCGTTTGTTTAGCGCGATTGTTGAGTGTATCGGTTAAGTTATATTCGGAAAGAATAAACCAGTTTTATTAAGTAAAGGCTTGTGTCGCGTAAGTTTCGTCGGTACGAAGTTACGGAAAATAAATTAAATAAAAAAAACGGAAACGTAACAGTATATTACTATACTGGCTTCTCTTTCCTGTTCATTTTTATTATGATGTATGAGAAAAATTATGTCATTCAAACTATGTTGTTTCTGACCTCTTCAGGCGTGGAGTGTTCTTGTGGTAGATCTCTGGATTTCTGAGCTGGGTTCCAATCCATGCGATACCACAAAATATCCCCCCACTTTAAGATGTGATGTGTTATAGGTATGACAGTCAATACCTTACCGTGGATTGTGGGCGGCTTGTTGCTGCTGACTGGCTGCCTTTCCTCTAGTCAGTAATTAAAAATTGAGGACTGTGCTAACGGCCTAGCTTTACCATAAATACAAAATACAAAAATATTGATTTCTTCAACCATTGTTAAAGTCAATTATTACCATGGGCTTGTTTGACAACTTGTGATATATGTATATTTTACTTTCTTTCTAAGTCCTAAGCATGACGAATATTCGGATGCAGAACCTAGAATAAAGGAAGGTAGAGTAATAAAGGAATGCTCGTTATATCTGACTCTTTTATACACCTATACAAAGGCAATGGTTAGAGAAGCATAGACGGAACTGGAAGAAGGAATGAATGTGTGGAGTCAGAGGATGAAATCAGCCAAGTTAATGGATGGCAAGGTTCTAGTGGCTACTTCTGAAGAGGTTTTATAGAAAATAATAAAGAGAAGGGGAGTTGAACGTGGCAGCAAAAGAATTTGAATTCAGATTGAAGCTCAGAAAACGAAAGTGATGAAAGCATCAGAAAACAGAGATGATAAGTTGAAGGATGGCAGTTGGAGAAGCCCCCCAGTGGCACAGCGGTATGTCTGCGGACTTACAACGCTAGAATTCGGGTTTCGATACTCGTGGTGGGCATAGCACAGATAGCCCATTGTGTAGCTTTGTGCTTAATTACAAACAAAACACAACAAACAGCTGGAGAAAGTGAGTCAATTTATGTATTTAGAAGGTTTCCTTACAGAGGATGGCAAGTGCACAAAGGAGATCAGTGCAAGAATTGCAATGGGGAAAACAGCGTTTAATAAATGAAAGGAGCTGCTGACCAAAAAAAAGTACTTGTCAAGACCGTAGTGTTATATTGAGTAGAGACATGGATAATGTGAAAATAAGATATTAGAAAATTAGTTTGTTTTGAGATATGGGTTTGGGGACGAATGGAACAAAAAAATCTGAACCGAGAGGATAAAAGTAATGTAATAAGGAGATGCACGAGTTAATAGAAAAAAGTATAACTTTGATGTGAAAATTCCAGAAAAGGGAAATCACAGTTGGATGAAGGAGGATCCTTAAGGAAGTATTCAAAGGAAACGACCTATTGGTAGGAAGAGGAAAGCAGTGTTTGCGATCAAAGATATGGGTAATCGCACGGTTTGGGGGGAGGAGCTGTTGAGCCAAGAACATATTCTTGAACAGATAAATTAACCAATGTATTTCATCTACACCCATCTGACATGGGGCTGCCTTTGTATGTCATTGGTTGGAGTTATTTTTATTTACTGTACGAAAAAAGCAAATTTCACTGTATCGGAAAAAAACAAACAAATATCGTAAGGCTATTCCCAGATTTTAGTTAAAGCACTATACCTTAAGAAAATAAGTTATTAAACTATAAACAAATGTACTAAATCCATGTTGTTTTTCATCATATAAATTATAAGAAATGTGAAGGGGTAAATAACCCCTAAGCTGGCCACCAATTTTTGTCGATTCTTTCGTATTGACACTGAAAAAGTTCTCTGATGAATAAGCGGTAAGTTTAAAAAGCTAAAGTTCGGGTTTCGATTGCCCTTGGTGGACGGAGTACAGATAGCTCATTGTGTAGATTTGGGCTAAAACACCAACGTCACTGAAAATACATTTTTAATCGTAAAAAAAAAAAAACGCAGTGTCATATTTTATGTATTTAAAGTTATAAATAAAAGTAACTTCAATGATTAATACATTTTCTTCGACGCTGGAAATATGCTTTTAAGAAATATGCGAGGAAATTGTTCAGTAGTACATGGTAATGTGCGACTCATAGAACTATTTCTTTGATTATTTCAAATAATACTTATAGTGATGTACTTGGTTTATGTTGTTTTAGAGATAGCTAGCAACAATCTCTAAAATAATAGCTTTTATTTTAATGGAAATTCACATTTAGTATTTGCTTAATATAAACTGCGTAATCATAATCGTTTTAAATGAGGAGTACTTTAAAATAATCAAATATAGAGCGTTGTATTTATTAGATTATCTCCACAGTAAGTTAAGTTTATTTCTTTTGTTTCAATACTTACTCAGCGGTACAGATCTTAACCTAGTTTATTAGATCTTTGATTTCTCTCAATCATGTAGACAACAAAATTTTTCAAAGAGATCAAGATACAGAGACATCGAAAACGTGTAGCACCCTGACTTTTACATATTTGACTTATATAGCAACTGTAAGTTATATTATTATATTAACTTTCTGTTGGGGCATGCCTCCAGATCCCCCTGGATTGAGCTGCCTTTGAGAGCTGCTTTTAGAAGTTCCTTATACTTTCAATCTCTCAGTGTAAAATCTACATGTCTAGCCAAGCAACCCCACTTTGCAACTCCTTCTTTAATTTTTTTTCTGCTATACCGATAAAAAAAGTAAAAATAATATCTACTTCATCTAATAAATTCTAACAATGACAAAAAGAGGAGAACTAAATTAATAAGCTTTATACATTTTTTATAATTCATTAGATTAGGTCTTTTTCATAGAAAATGCGTCTCACTGTTTTTGGAGTTGTTTAAAATAATCAGTTGCATAATATAACCAATGTCAGAATTTCAGTACACATATTTGAAAGGAAAAGAATGAAAACTGTATTATTGATAATACAAAAAGCCCCCAGTGGCACAGTGGTATGTCTGAGGACTTATAATGTGCAGCTTTAAGCTTATTTCCAAACAAACAAACAAAATGATAAAAAATAACAAAATAATTGTGCAATATGATGAAAATCGGAATGAGTGAGACAAAATTATGAAAGCCTTATTGGGGTTGCAGTCTAATAGTAATATCCTATCATATGTGTAAAAATAACCTATATGCATCATATTTTGAGAATAATATTTTTATCTATATAAATTTAGATAATTAGAGGGCTTATAATCCGAATTACTAAATCGATCGTGGCGCGATAGGGAGCGCTCAATTATTCGTCTATGAAATTCCGCCAACTTTTGAACAGGATGAGTTTTTGCTGCTAGATTGAGTCTAATTTAGTAATTATTAATTTAAAGAGAACCTAAATTTTTCCTTTCTCAAGTTTTGGAGATTTAGAGCTTATCTCTACAGAAATTGCAGTTCACAGTGAGTTTTGATTTTCATTATAAACTAAATTATATTTTTCTTCAATATATTTGTTTATAATAATTGATAATATAGTATTATATAGTATAAATCTATAATATTTAATATAATTTATAAACATAACTATGGTTAACTATTATTATAAGTTCTAGTAGTAGCACTAAAGTAAAGACTAATAGTAATACTAACAATAAAATGTGAAATCAGTAAATCATTAAATGAGGAAAATCATGAATCTACAGTGTTATGATCGTCATACTCGTAGACTAAAGAAAAATATAGTGGATGCACCACTTGAACTTGTCAGTAATGTGATGTATTAATAATAGTAATACTAATAGCGTCTACTAAGATTTTCAAATGTCATTGTCAGTGACTCGGTGATGATTAGTCTTTTTAGTTTTTAATTTCTTTAAGTTACAAATTTTTAAAGAACAATTCTTTTTTTTACTTTGACTTTGAGAGCCAAATAATCCAATAACGAATGATCGATTCACAAAAGCTGTAGCGAAGGGAAATCTTTAACTTTTGTTTTGAGGATTTTATGAATAATATTATTACATATCTGAATGATTAAAATGATGTGGACTTGGTGTTCATGAATTTTTAGAAGGCTTTTGATAATACGCTAAACACCTTAGTTAAGACGTTTACATTGGTGGGGTGTTGGGAAAAACAATTGGATTTTAGGGTGGCTGAGTGAAAGACAAAAGCTGTTATTGATGTATTAGGGTCAGATTGGAGTTTTGTTACTAATACTAGTTGTTTGCCTCGAGGTTGGTAATTAGTCATTGGCTTTTTCATGTTTAATGATGTTGAAAGGGGCATGATTATTAACGTTTGTTCAGGGCATTAAACTACTGTTTATTTCTAGCTTGGTTATTTTGGTTATAAATTTCAAAAAAGCAAATTTTGAAGAGATGCAACAAGAATTAACTATTGTGAATTGGGCAGCTGAATTATTTGGAGACACTGATCAGATGTGGAAAAATTAAAGATAAATTTTTAAATATTCAAGGTAAACCTATTCCTTGAAGAAAGAAAAGGGTAGCTGTAAGTAAAAAACCAGGTTGGCTGACAAAGAGTGTAAGAGATAAAATTAAAAAAAGCATAAGAAATTTAAATTGACTGGTATGACAAGAGATTTAGAAGATTATAGAAGATCAAGAAAGTTGGTAAAACAGGAAATTAGGACATCAAAAAGGATGTATGAGAAAAAATTGGCTGAAAATGCAAAAATTAACAGTAAGGATTTTTTTAAATACATTAAGGGTAAACAGAATGTTAGGATGGGGGTAGGACCCTTGAGGGATGACAAAGGAGACTCGTATATGATGATTATCAGATGGCTGTGTTATTAAATTTTGGTTTTTACTAACAAAGATTTAAGCAGTATTCCACATCTTGAACAGTTGATAAATGGAAATGAGATCAAACAAGATGACTGCATAAATTCTGAGCTGGTTAAGAAAAAATTGGAAAGTTTAAAGAACGATAAGGCTCCTGAGCCAGATAATATTTCCCCAATAATGTTGAAGTAGGTTAAAGATTGGATACGTGAGCCACTTGCTACTATTTTTTTATCAGTCCTTTAATAGTGGGCAGGTACCAGGGGATTGGAAGTTAGCTAATGTAACTCCTCTTTTCAAGGGAGGTGATAAAAATTGTCTGAGTAATTATAGACCCATTAGTTTTACATCAGTTGTGGGAAAAGTTTTGGAAAGTCTGAAAAAAGATGCTTTGCAAAGTCATTTAACAAAGTTTAGAATTTTATTGGGTAGTCAACATGGTTTTCACTAAGGGAAAATCTTGCCTTATGAAACTTTTGATATTCTTTGAAAAGGTTACTGGTTATGTAGATGAGGGTAAGAGTGTAGATTTGATGTATCTGGATTTTCAGAAAACATTTGACAAGGTGCCACATAAAAGACTTGTAAAAAATTATCTCTATAGGTGTGGGAGACAAATTAGCAAATTGGATAGAAGAGTGGCTGGATGGAAGAAAGCAAAGGGCTGTTACAAATAAAGTTCTGTCAAACTGGATTAATGTTACATGTGGGGTAAGTCAGGGCTCAGTCTTATGACCCTTACTCTTTTTGATTTACTTCAGTGACATAGATGAAGGAATGGTCAATAAATTACTTAATATTTCAGGTGATATTAAGGTCTTGGGTGTTGCTAGCTGTGAAGAGGATGCTGCTGATTTACAAAAGGATTTAGATCACTTAGTGAGTTGGGCAAATAAATGGCAGATGCAAGATAATGCATGTGAGTTATCATAATTTGAATTATAATTTGGTTGGGAATAGCCTTAACAGTGTCATGAAAGAAAGGGATCTTGGTGTAATAGTTGATCAGTCTCTTAAGCCATCCAAACAGTGTGCTGTTGCTATTGGTAGGACAAATAGGATTTTCAATTGTATCAACAGAAATATTAAATACAAGTCTAAAGAGGTTATAATTTCATTGTACAGATCATAGATTAGGCCACAATTGGAATATTGTGTTCAGTCTAGGGCTCTTTACCTTAGGATAGGCAATTAATTGTTGGAAAGGGTTCAGAGGATGGTTAGTAGTATGGTGACTGGGATGGAGACGTTGTTATACGAGGAGAAGCTAAAATCTCTTAAGTTAAGGGGGATCTGATTTAAGTGTTTAAGATTGTAAAGATAGTGTTGTGCCTCATCTTTTTTCATACTTAACAGTGAGAATAGTAGGACTAGGGGACAAATATAAATTTTGGCAAGGTAGGAGTCATCTTCAGCTAAGACACTTTTATTTTGCTAACAGGGTGGTTGGCCTTAGGAATGGGTTGCCTTCAGATGTTGTAGAGGCAGCAAATTTAAGTGAGTTTAAGAAAATGTTTGATAAGTATATAAATGATAAGGGCTGGCTTTAAGATTTGTTTTTTTAATTTATTTATTAATAGTTTTAGTTTAGTTTAGATGATGGAACAGCTGAGATGGACCAGTAGGTCCCATGTTGTCCCAAAACACTACCTTCTGTTAGCTGTATTAAAAATGTTGAGGTACTACAGAATGATTGACCAATTGATAAGTTGGACAAATATTTGGCAAATGACCCTTAATTATAGTAAGTGCAAGGCAATGCATTTGGGTATACAAACTAGGGGGAAAACTTTTGAAATACCCTGTACAGCCATCAGATTTGTTCAGAACTCTACGTATCTAACCTCATACGAGAGTAGACTAGGCAGGTCACTTAACTGTTTTACTTACTTTAAAGAAACAGTACTGCCTTTTACATTTTGCAAATTTTCTGCATTCAAATACAAAATACCTCATTAAAAAAAAATTGTTCCATTTGCAAAGCTTGATTGCAAGGTTAAACCTATTCCGGAACATGATACCCACCAAACATCTCTAGTATAAGAAACACTTTGAGCAAAATTGGCTGATCAAAAATGACAAACCAGTTGACTTGTATAATAAGAGACACAAGATCTAGTGACGCTTTCAAAACCTGAGTATTAGGGGCAAGTATTAAAACTTCGTGATATTGCTCCCAGGTTCCTACTCAACAGAGTTACAGTACTGGTACTTTCTCTATAAAGAAATGAAGAAATTCATACACAAAAACTTAACATATAAACATTGCTGTTTGAGATTAGGCTCTCGGGAATAACAGATTGATTCCCCAAATACCTTTCACTTTGCAATATATATAATAGTAATACTATCAACACAAACCCCTCCCTTACACATATGATGATGTAGTCCATACTTTTAATTTCATTTTGTATAGTTCAATGAAGTTTAAAAATCTTCTCACACTCATACGGTGACATCATTGATACTTCCCTATTCCAGTTTTTACATAGTTTAATGAAGTTTAAGAAGCTTCACACACACACACACACACACACACCACTCTTAAGTATATAGAATGAAACACACTTAATACCATGACTGAAGAAAATGATTTTGGCTTAGTGATGGATAACTAACTCAAGCCATTGAAGTAGTATTCTTTTGCTTGGAGTAAAACTAATAGATTTTAAGAGTGTATTTACAAACATTGATTACATTTCAAAAGGAATAATATCTCCTTCATGAAGGTCAGTCCTTCATCTAAAAATAAAAGATTTTTTAATCCAACTTAAATATACCATTTAGCATCTATATACCTATCCAGCAAACTTTTGTAATTCATACTAACAACCCAAACAACATAACTTTGTAACTCAAGTCAATAAAAATAATTCCATCAAAGAATAAGTGTATTAGTTTCATTATCATTCTAGTGCATTTCCTAGAAATCCCCATAACTTAAACATTTGTCTGTTTGGGTTTGAGGTGAGTGAAGCCTAGTGGTTAATGTGCTTTGGAGTCACAGGAGTGCAATAAAGTGGTGGTTAAATCCTACTGTTTGGTTAGATCAGATTAGCCTAAGAGTTGGCAGTGGATACTGTTGATTATCATTTCATAATAAGAGACACCTATGAATTGATAGCCCCAATGTTGCTTTGCACAAATAATTCTAAAAAAGAATAATAATAATATTGTTCCCAGTTTACTAAAGCACTTGGTGGATTTTGGAAGTATTAGGTCATAAAGAAATTAATGTAGCTTTTTTTTTTTTAGATTAAAAAACCCAAACAACTTGTATATCAAAACAAAACATTTATTAAATGAAATAGTCTTCATTCTTTTCGATGGTGTTTTTCCATCTTACAATCAGTTTGTTA
>NW_013667965.1:175489-177986 GCF_000517525.1 Limulus polyphemus | reverse complement strand
CTATAAGGTATTAGAGCATACTAAACTTTACACATTATATAGGCTACACTAACATGACGTTTTGGGGGTGGTGGTTAATGAAAGTGTTCCAAAACATGACATTAATTTCTTGATGGCCTAATAGATAAATGATTTTTGAGATGGTAAGACCATTACCACTAGCTCTATATAAGAAATGAGTTGAAAGATCCAAACCAGTTCAGTTATTATCTATATCTTATTGCAGAAATATGGACATTGCCCTTGTTTATCACATCACATGATCTTTTGTATAATTTTTACATAGAACTTAGTTTTGTTAATTTTGAGTATTTTAACCTTTAGTCAGAAACATTTAGGGTTAAAAAGTAAATCAGAAGTAGAATTAGTTTCACAGATTAATATATTGGGGATATTTTGTTTCAAATGTAAAACTTGTATAAAAATGTAGCAATTTTCAATAAAAAAAAGGAAAATATTTGCATGTTTCCCTGACAGTAAATGAAATTTGAAGCTCATTCTGTGGCAGTTGGGTAACAATGAAAAACATATATGTGATATTACTACATATATCACTGTACCCTTAGTGGTACAATGCTGGAAACTTAGAACTTTATAAACATAAAATTAAAACTGATTATTGTGATAGTTGAACATTTGGGTTAAAACTCCTAGTTCAATGTTATGACAAGGATATAGGCCAGAACAAAAAAAGGAACCTTTGTTTGTTACATTGATGAAATGTTCTGTAGTGCACATTAATCAGTATATCATATTTATAATTTTCTTTTTTTACACCTCCGTGGAAATGGTGGTTATACTCAAGATAAAGTTAAGGTCCTGAATTATGAAAATAAACTTATTTTGTTGTAACAATGTTGAAATTAGTTTGCAAAACTTGTTTTGCTTTACCAATGCTCGAATAGGTTTATAAAATTTATTTCTTAGTAAAAATGTTCACTAACATGTATGTTATGACAACAAATAACAGAATGGAAAAAGTTAATCTTAATAAACCAGAGCATGCTTTTTGATAACACATTAGTGATTGATTATTAATAATCAATGGAATTAATGTTAATAAAAATTGTGTTCTTAAAAGTCCTGTAGTGTCATTTTTATGTTTATATATTTTTTCTCACATGAAATCAATGAAAATATACAGTTTTAACATGATTTTATTTTTTCTGTAGTTATTGATTCACCCTTTATTTTGTTTTTTTGTTGATTTAGGCCATTAGTAAAATCTTGATGGTACCCTGCACAGTCCTGATTTCTGATTAAGTGAATTGCAAGCTCTCCCCAGTGTACATCATATTCATCAACTAACAAGACAAGCATCATATCTGCGAGGAAAATAGAGTATTAAACATCTTAAAGGCCGGTGAAGTCGCATATGAGAATCTGTAAATTTGACCTTATAAGATGTTTATAATTACCAATGTTGTACTTTAGCTGACAGCATGTGAGAAAGTGTGTAATTGGATACTTTATCTTTGAAAAGTAAGGCTAGATATCAATGAAGTAACAGTAAGGAAAACAAGAATTATGTATGACTTTTCTACTTTTTAAATTCGTTATGATTGCTAGTATGTTTTTTTTTAATATGAAAACTTAAAGATATATTTAGGATTAAACCTGTTACTTGTGATTTATCCCATTCAAATAACTTATATCTACTTCTACATTTGTAGATCTGAACTGAACAATATCAATGAAATATAAGGAAAGATCCTGTTATAAGCTTATGCAAAAAGTTTTGTTATGGAATATGAAAGTACTTTCTCACCAGTTGTATACACATTTAGTGAGGGCCATTTCTCAAAATTACAACTTGTAGGAAATGAAAAGTCTGAGAAATTGATACCATGTTATCGTCCAGACCATATTATGGTTAGAAATGAAGTAGCAGAACATCAGTTTTTCTGTTGCAGTAATCTTTCCAGCAGTTTGTATTCACAGTTTTGTATTTCATGCAGTAGTCTTAAGCCTGCAGGTGAAAGGAACAGAGGTGTTAGAAGCAAAAGTTCTGTTCCAACTCTGTTTTCTTACTCGTTGAATTTTATTGCAAAAAACATCTTAAATGTTGAATCTCTGATAGGATTTCCAGATCTCATTGGAGAATTTTTGTTTGAACTGACTGCTCACTTGGGAGCATTTACAGGGCCAGAAGCAGTTATAACAAAACTGATCCAGTTATTTGTTAACGCCTACAAAGAACAGGTGCTTTCATCATTGGTGGTTAAGAAAAACCTTGTTATGATTAATGAATACTGTGATCCCATTATTCAATTAACACTTTACGTAACTGATCTCGACTTAACCAGCTGCCATCTTGGAGATGATCATGATTTGATAAATCACATCAGGGAACTTAAAAGGTAACTTATCATGTATCGTTGGAATATTTTGATTTATAGGAAATATTAGAAATCATTAAAGAGGACATTTGTTGACTCGGGTACTATAATAGAATTTTTGTGAAAACTCCTTATTGAATAAGCAAGAACAATATCTT
>NW_013667965.1:168964-174489 GCF_000517525.1 Limulus polyphemus | reverse complement strand
CTTAAGATCCATTCCAACAACTGATTAGTTTTTCCCGTATCAAAGGGGGGGGGGGCTACTCCAAGACTTCATGCTTTCAAAACCCTGAACCTTCCTTATTGGGCCAATGTTCTATCGGTTGTCATTGCCTGTCATGTACTGGGTGCTATGAACCTGGATTTAAACTGCCTATCTTGACTGGACTGCGTTCGGCTCATGAAATGGTCTCTTCACCTCCAGGTTTCTGTTGGGAATGCTATATCTGGGGGCTCCACTCATCATTGCCTTACTACCCCTCTCATTTCCAAGTTTTCTCTTTTTGGATCACCTGTTCTCCATCACTCAGCCATGGCTGTTAATGCCTTCAGCCAGGACTGGTCTTATCCTTTTCATCATGCTTACCCACCTCTGTGTCTTGGGTCCTGGCCATGATTTGAGACACTCTTGTTATGTCCTCTTGATGGTACCCCTCTGACTGGTTCAACCTCAGTTCCCTCTTCTATGCCACCTAACAACCAAATCCCCTCTTCCCCTGCCAACTATACTATCTCTCCTGCTTCAACCTCACACACATTACTGTTCCATCATAGGACCTTGTCTCTCCACCTTCATGTTTAGGATTTGACCAGTCCATCACCTGTTGAACCAGATTTTCCAATCAGTTAGACCTTTTCCTTTCCCATTCTATGATCAATCAAACCTGGGCAGACGTTTGTGCCCTGTTCATATAATTTATTGCTACTTAACTTGTACCTTTTATTATTATGGCTCCTGTCTTGAACTCTACATTCCTTAGGATTCTTCTTCTTCCTCCAGCAACATATCTCATTCTACTCTTATAGGTAGGGTCCATCAATTTCTATGTTTGGTCTACTCTTCATTGGGAGTCGATGCTCACAGATGATTCAGCATTTCATCCTGTCAGATTTGTCACCTTACTCATTCCCTCACCTCTTGTTCTTGATGGCTGCTGGACAGGATCCTTCTAGCATGTGGACTACCTTTAACATTTTCATTGCCCATTATCTTCACCATGTGGTTGTCTCATTTCATGAAGATTATTGCCTGCTTTCATTCACTATCCTACAGTCTACCCACCATCTCTAGAGAGATGAGTATGTTTCCTTTTTCTTACTATAGCACTTGCTTATAGGATTCTGCCAGGTGGTGTCTTCCAGGATATAGTTATTTCCCAAAATTCTGTGTCGAGCCTGGATAACAGAAACAGTTCATACCAAAAATCCTGGCTCTATATATACCCACTGTTGAGATAATGTGTTCCACAAAACCACTTATGGTATAATTATATATTTAACTACTGTCTGATCCAGACTGTACCTATTCCATGAACTATTATGGAAAAAGCCAGCACCAGGGGGTGCTCTGCCTGCTTCCCTGGCTTGCATTTGCTGGATTTTCCAAATAGGGATACGTGGTTTCCCATTGCACTGTTTCCAGTAAAAGACCTTGCCAGCTGAAACAGGACAGATGAGAATCTGAGCATTTTCTCTGTGTCTCCCTACCTCAAATTCCTTCTTTCTTTTTTCTTCAAGTGGAACATGGGGGACTCTTGCCGCTTACCACAATTACCAGTCCCTAGGCACACTGGTGTAGTGGACCATGGAGAACCCTCACCGATTGGAATCTAACTGCTGGGGCTAGAACAAGGAGTGCCAATCAGTGGGAAGTGGAATGGTGGTGACACTGTCAGTGTAGCATAGGTCACCCTACATATAACTATACTCATAACATTCCACTTGTGCCCTCTTCCTCCACCCTGAGTCTGTTTCGACAGAGTTGAAGTGAGCACATTAACAAAAATGTGCCATCCTTCTACAGCCTGTAACTGCCCAGTACAGTTGAGATGAGTACACACCACTATACCGTGCCCTCCTCCAGTGGTCGTGTCTATTCAGTAAAGTTGAGGTGAACATTCTTTTCACACATGCCCTCCTCTTGTAGTAATCTTCTGTTCAGTTCAGTTGAGGCATGCACACACACACCATTCCACACACTATGGCATGATTTCTATGCCCTCCTCCCACAGCAGATGTTGGTCTGATAGGTTGATAATAGAGTTGAGGTGAGCACATGGAATGCTGTGAACACACCTGAACCATGCTACACATATTGGCTCTTTGACATCTTGTGTGCAAGTACTCATATAGCCATATTATTATTCCACTCAGTGACATTAGGCTTGTTTCCCTTTTCCTCCTTTTTTCTTAAGCAAAGAGTATATCCTGTAAGAGATGAGTTGCTGTCTCCCATGGATGTATCCCTATGGACCCCCTGCCACATTCCATGGGTTTCCTTCATGTGCTTTTTGAAGGAAGCTCATCTAGATAAATCTTTGCACCAGCTTCTCAACCATTTTGACATGAGATTATAGTTTATTTGTGTGTAGAGGTGGGCATCATCTTGAAAGTTAATATTTTCCTTGCCTGAAAATGTATTTCCGATAGATACCTCTTTACACTCTTCCTCTCCACTTCTGGTTCACCTTGTTAATTGTTGCCTCTTCAAAGAATGAAGATTCACGAGTACAAAAGTATAGAGGAAGTTAGTGCACAAGGAGGTGTGTCTCCCTCCTATTGGTGGAGAGCTTTTGCTGCATAATACCATCATTATGCAGTAGTGCAATTCAAAAGAAATCTTATGAGATTAGGTGGGAGTTACTTAAAGGGTAGTGGCATGCAGATCTCTAAGACAGATGCATGGGAAAGATATCTTAATTGTCTGAAGAGTATTTATTGGAAGAACATTTTCAGGTAAGAAAAATGTTAGTCATTCTGATCTTACATAAATTTTACCAAATTTCCCATTAATAAAACGTATTCCAAGTTTTAGAATGTACCTAGTGTCCATACTCCACAATATTATCTCTGACATTGTTAGCCTTAATTTGTATTAAAACGTTTTTTTAATGTCACATATGCATACTTACATATACATATAATGTTACATATGTAGGCCAATCGAATTACATATTTAAGAGGTATCTGTTATAATTTCTGTCCATCTGTCATTGCTTTAGTGCTAATTTAAAAGCCTACCATAAATTATACAGTATGAAAAACAATTTGTGGTTACATTTATTCAAGAATAATATCTTGCCTAGAAACTTGTGTTTGTTAAAGATAACTAATGCAATGATCTAGAGGTACTTGCATTCATATTTGTGTAACCTCTAGTGGTCATATCCTAAACTATATAACATAATTTAATACTTTTATGAATATAGAAATTGTACTAGTATTTTTATTTTATGATAATGGAATTTAGAAACAACTTCAATGTCAGACTATTTGATTGATACTAATTATTTAATAACTTTTGAACATTAACATTACTTTTGTGTTTATGACCACAGATAATACTTATTAAAATGTAAATTATTATTTCAGGCTACAGCGCTTGGTTTTAGCAGATAACAACTTGACAGATAGAGCTATTCGGCTGCTAACATTACCATGTCGAATGTATACAAGAGGATCTCCTTTTCTACATCATTTGGATCTTTCGTGTAAGCTTGCATGTTTTTAAGTCCAAAACACTACTATCATTTAGTTCATATTGAATATTGTTTAAAATAACATCAGTTTCAACTGTTGCTGAAAACGACTTTCTTCTGTTTCAGGATCAGTGAAACATCATAAACCATTTAAGTTTTGCAATATTCCTAAATATTTATTTGTACATGTAATGTGATAAAACAAAAATTGGTTCAACACTGCTATTCACAGTGGATCTGTAATGGTTATTGTATTTTTTGGTGAAATGATATGCTTTGGGTAGTTCTTGATCCAGTATATATGTGTAGTTTTATATAACTAAGACTAAAGACTCAACCCTTTCCCTGATTTCTTTACACTTTAAGAAAGCATAAGTGTTCTAGATTATAATCCACACACAGTTGTGAAAGTCATAAAACCACTAGCAGATTGTTTTTATAGCTTTTAAATATTTCATAAGCTAAACAATCAGAATATAACATAAAATTACTTACAAATCACTGTTCAGGATCAGTGAAACATCATAAACCATATGTTACGTCTCCGTTCGTTAGTTAATTTTCCGTAAATATTCTTACCGACGAAACTTTACCGATACGAGTCCTTTCTTAAATAAAACGGGTTTATTCTTTCTGAATACAACTTTGCGATACACTTAATTTCAACAGTCACGCTATAACTCACAACGAATGTCTCACGTGCCCAACAATATTCTTTCTCTGTCCGCAGTTCTATTACTCATCACCTTACGTTGTTTCTTGGCCAGTCTTATATATACAAGACTACCCCAAGCTATTAGTCTCCCGACATTTCATGAAGGTTCGAGAAGGAAGTGGAGTGATACAAGCGTCACGTGACCTCTGCTGTCGTAACACATATGAGTTTCACAGTATTCCTAAATGTGTGTATGTACATGTAATGTTATAAAACAAAAATACTTTCAAATTGATATCTGCAAATAAAGGACTGAATGAAAAATACATTTTCCATAAAAATATAAAACTTAAATATCCACTCATTGATAGTTTATAATTTTATGGGGCTCTCAAATTGGTAATATCTGTGTGTGTGTGTGTGTGTGTGTGTGAGAGAGAGAAAGTTCTTTCTTGGTTTCTTACACATAACATATCTTAAGTATCTATTCTGTAAAACTGAAATCATTTAGAAATGATGTAATAATTCTCTTTTAAACTACATTTTTGTCCATTTCATAAATAAGTTGAAAAATTCAATAATGCCAGATTTAAATTTGTGGTAATTTGAATTCTTACTGAATTTATGGTGGTTTGTGTGGGTTAAAACTTTAACTATGTTGAGCATTTGCCTGAATTCAAGCCAAAGCTATATAAAGAGTTTATCCATACACAAAACTAAGAATCGGAACTAATTTCAGTGAACAAGTGATCTTTTTCTTTTTTTATCATTACTATTATTTCCTTTTTATTCCAAAATTAACTTTCTTTAAAAAAATACAATTCAAGACAAGTCCAACTTTACAAATACATCACCAACAAGATCACATTGTCTGATATGTACCATATTACTATGCTTCATTTGTTGTATAGTACAAGCCTTAAATAAATCCCATAAATAAGAAACTTAGTTCTAATTTCATTTATTTGATAAATAAAGAATTAGACATTTAGGAAAATCTATCAAGAAAACACAACACAATAGTTTCATGCTTGCTAATAACATTTATGCCATCACAGTAGAAGGATTTTCTCTCAAGATGTATTAGGTTGTCAAGAAATTAATGTCACATTTTAGAAAACTTTTATTAACCCCCCCCCCTAAAAAAAGACTTACATCATGGATAATTGTTAAATGAACTTACTAAACGTTACATTAGTGTAGCTTATATAATTTGTAAATTTAGTATACTCTAATCCCTTATAGTAACAGCACACAGCGAGATACACATTCGGCATGTAATGCTATTTGAAACAAGAGGGGAAACAATGCCTCTGTAGCCAAAAAGAATATCAAAGCAGTTTATGGAAATGTTCTGAACGTACGTAAGTGTCAACG
>NW_013667965.1:155147-167986 GCF_000517525.1 Limulus polyphemus | reverse complement strand
GAAGGTGTTTGGGTGCCTCACGAACTCTCAGATGATCATCATTTCCAAGTGTGAACATTGCTTCGTCTCTTCTGGCACGTAATGCGTGTGAACCATTTTTGAACAGAATTGTCACCAGTGGTGAAAAATGGATTTTCTATGTGAATATTAAATGCCAAAAACAATGGCTCAGTCCTAGATCCAAACCACTTCCGACCCAAAAACCTGGACTTCATCCGCAGAAAGTGATGCTATGCATTTGGTGGGACATCAAAGGAGTAATTCATTTCGAACTCTGTACCTTAAAATAGCATAAGTGTTCTAGATTACAATCCACCCACAATTGTGAAAGTCATAAAACCAGTTGAAGATTTTTCATAGCTTTTGATGAGTAAAGTAACTAACTGAAGAGTTTAATTTTAAATTGGAAGTCAAAGAATGGTATAGACTGACATTATTCATCTCAAAACAATGTAATGATAATGAGGTAACAAATCATGTTGCTGTATGATTGTGCTTTAAACATCCAAATCAGGATCTTTAGGAAACTGATGCGTGCATTTTTTAATCCTGATGGAGTAGCATTGAAGTGGTTAGACTGCTGTTGACAACTTTTGTTTTTAGGAGTGCCAGTTAAGAATACCTTGCAGGAGATCCAGTCTTACTTGGTGTTCCATATTTTGTAAACAAAATAAAGCTGCCATCTTTCAAGTATTATTCAAAGTCATTAGTCAAATTAGTTTTCTACATTTATTCATGCACATAAGAATGACAAGACTCATCACTCACTTGATAACATTCTGCTTCATGTTCAAAGTATTTAAAGAAAGAGATTATTATAGTAAAGAGAATATAAATGCATAAAAAGCATGACATGTCCTTTAGTGCTTGTCCAGAAAAACATCCGACCTGATTGTTAGTACATTATATTGACAAAAATTAGAGCCTTAATGCAAGATTTATCAAAAGAGTACATTTCTCAAATTAAAATTACACAGTAATGTTTAAATAAAATTCCATTTTCTAAATTGTGACTAAAAATTCAGCAGGTATTTGCTGATTGTTTAATCTAGACTTCATTAAAAACATTTCCTTCATCCATACCATAGTTTCATTTTCAGGTTTATTGATTGGGGCCACATTACATTCACCTAGTTCATGTCGAACAATGCTTGAATTTTCTTCAACCTAGAACTAGAGTGTTCTTTTAAACAATCTTCCAGTCTTGTAACAACCAACTCAATGTACAAGCCCCTACATGTTGGGCAGCAGAATTTATAAATAACACATGGCTGTTGAGAAAACTGGATATGATCTTTTAACCTGAAGAAATTCAACAAAATGCTATCCTGTGCAACAGGAGATAAATTCCTTGGCTGGAGAAAGTAACACCTCAACTAGATTTGGGATGTTCCAGATTATAACATAGGATTTTTCTTTTTTTTTAATCTTATATAGAGATGAAACTTGGACTACAGGTGAGTAAAGTACATATGTTTATACTACAAGCTGTATATACGCTTTATAGATAAATGTAGTATGTGTATACTACAAGCTGTATATATGCTTTATAGGTAAGCATAGTATGTGTATACTACAGATGTATGTATGTTTTATTTTTCAAACAAGGTTTACATATGAAGAGTCATCTGTTATATTAACTTTAATTTCATTTTCTAATCACTGTATCTGAATTTTAAATATGTATATACCTGCTGTCTAAATCCTGTCCTACTTAAAGTGATGGTTACTGGTGACAGATATGTTAGTGTTTTTAAGCTAACTTACCAGTTGTAATCTTGAGAAAAGCTAACCAGTTTACTCCATTATTGACAATTTGTGATAATGTACTAAAGTAAGAATTGATTTTTTCCTCTTACAGTTAATAACGGTATTACTGATGCCTCAATAAGATGGTTAACATGCTACAAAGATTTAAACTTCTTGGATCTAACTGAAACATCAATAACAGTAAGTTAATAATGGTTTTAAAAAATATTAATTATAAAAAAACAACAAGCTTGGACATTTAACTTTTGACACTTTTCATACTAAAGATTAGTTGTAAATAAATATCATCTAAAAACAAGATAACCCTGGCAGTCAAAAAAAAAGTACAAGAGTATCTAAAGAACTCTGGTCACATTGAGTTAAAATGTACATAAAAACCATGAAAAGATTTCTCTAAATGAAATTATAAAGTTAAGAAATAACAAGCTGCTTCCAAACTCGTGAGGACTAAAAAAAAAAAATCAGTTAGAAAGGAGAATCAGAAAACAAAATAAAGAACTTATATTCTTAACCAATATTTTTTTTTTTACTTTCTACAGAAAAGACTGTAAAGGGCAAGAGCATTATCAAATAGCTATATAATCAATATGTTACTCAAATACCTTAGCAGTGTGTGATTACATGGCATTGAATCTTGAACAGAAGTTAAATGGTTAAAACTAAGTTTAAACATTGGAATCATGTGACACAGACCCCTTGTAAAAAAAAAGTTTGATGTATTTTTCAGTAAACTTATGTTGGAATTTACTGTTAAATGTTGTTTGAAAGGTTTAAAAAAAATTCAATTTTGATTGTCCATATCTTGATTATTAGAGTTATTACTAAGAAGTTAGTGTGTTGTAATTAATATTGGTCATACCAGGCATAAAGATAGTTACAAAATATAAAACATGTTGAACCAGAGGAGGGCTACTGGGATGGAAAGGTTTTCATACGAGGATAGATTAAGATCTCTGAACTTTGTTTCTCTTGAGCAAAGAAGAGATAGAGGTGTTTAAGACTGTTAAGGAATTGATAGCCTTGATTTGTCATCTTGTTTTGTACTTGAAGGTGAGAACGGTAACACTAGGAGACTCGTATAAATTTGGGCAAGGTAAGAATCATCTTCAGCCAAGACAGTTTTATTTTTCTAACAGGGTGGTTGGCCTTTGGAACAGTTTGACTTCAGATGTGATAGATGTAGATAATTTAAAGGAAAACTCTGGAAATATTTTAATGATAAGGGCTAGCTTTGAAGTTTTTAGTGTTTAGTTTGATTTAGTGGATGGGATGGTTTAGATGGACCAAATGGTCCCTTGTTGTCTTTTAATGTTAAATTAATTTTGTTATTTGTTACGTATGAATAGGTGTTCACAAGAGAATATGGATTAATTTTATTGTTGTCTCAAAGCTCTTTCTTCCAGCAACAAGATTTACATTAATTGTAAAATTGCAATTTTATTTAAAAATAATCAACTAATGGGAGTCATTTTGCATAGTTAATTATTTTTTCATTCATTATTTTCATACCTCTACAACAAACAACTGAAAACATGATTCAGAGCACTACCAGTATGAAAAAATAGTAAAATTAGGAGCACATAGAGCTATCACATGTAGTGAAGTTAGAGCTCATGGAGCTATCATACATAATATAACATTAAAGGAGAGCAAGGAACCTTTTCCCTATCCAGGCTGTCCTATACACTAAACTAAACCTTTAAGAAAACCCTCAAAGCCAGACCTTGTTGTTCAAATATTTGTTAATAAGCTTTCCCTTAAACCCACTTAACTGCATCCATCACATCCAAAGGTAACCTGTTCTAGAGGCCAACCACCCTGTTAGAAAAATAAAGCTATATTAGCTAAAGATGACTTCTTCCCTGCCAAAATTTACACTTTTGTTTCCTAGTCTTATCATTATCAACATTAACTATGAAAAAAACTTGTACAGTTATAAGTAGTGTGTTCAGTGTGTGACAACAAAACATTTCAAACTTTTGTTCTCCATCTACTAAATTTGAGCATAGTTTTTGTTTTGTTTTCTTTTACTTGTGTTCTGATTCAGAAAGAAACATAACATTTTCAAAGCCTGTCGTGTTTTTTAGGTTTTGCATGCAAATCAAAATGTTACTATTATAGGCATGGGAAACTTGTATATATATATATATATATATATATTTATTTATTTTTTTTTTTGAGAACTAGCAGACAGGACCTTGTATTGTATCATAAACATACTGATTGTGATTTTGATCTAAGTTATTCTGTCTTAATTTAACACTTTATTTATTTATAGTTTTTCAGTGTTGTTGTTCAGATGGCAAAACTTCTCTTATTATCTTTGTTCATTATGTTTTTAAATTGCTAATAAAGTGGACTGTAATCTTTATAACAGAATATAAATTTCATTTCTTTTCAACAGCCATTAGGTATTTACCAAGTTAAACAGAAGCTAGAGCTACAAGAGTCTTCAACAAAAGAAGAAAGTTCTATAGAGACAAAAGGTTGGGCAGAAAAAGTTGTTAAACAGTGGCATCTTGATACAGAAGCTAATTATATAAAGAAGAAAACTTCACGTGCAAAAAGAAGTGGACTGTGTAAGTTCTGATCCGAAACATGCTGATTTAATGCTTTCTATAAAAGTTGATTTTGGATAATCATTGATAAGATTATAAATGTCATTTTACTGTATCTAGAAACTTGTTATTCTTTAGAAAGGAACTGTGTACACATTATGCAACTAAAAAGAAAATTTTGAAATCCTAAATTTTTGATACAGAATTACTAATAAATTGCAAAGGGATAGACAGAAAGTTTGGCATAAAAAGGTATTTTGGATACCTACTCTATTATGCATTGAAAATAATCACATGTATTGCTGAGGAATGAAAATAAATGTTCTACCAAATTTATCTAAGCTTACACAATACCACAAGACTTACAAAACCATATTTTTGACGTATAGATATGTGAGGAGAAACACAGTGAACTCTTCTTATTTTTTTTGTTTTTGTTGTAGATTTGTAGTTGCATTTTAAATTCCAGGCTTTTCTTAAACCAGTCATTTCCTCTGTTGGCTTATACCTTCATGTTGTGACCCGTAGATCAAGGATATTTTTATCTGTAGTGGTTCATTCTTATATATAAGGTGTGATCACCCTTATTTCCAGTAGGTGTGTCTCTTTATAAACACCATTTCTTAAAAGATAACTTTGTGATAACTTTTGTTTTGCAGAGTTCTACAGATCAGTGTAAACTTTCTGAAACAACAATATTAAAATTATATTCAAAGTAATGCTTAAGTTAATTGATATTTAAAAAAATATTACCTGTAAGTACTATATAGATTCTTGGCAATCTAACGCGTAAGGAAAACTAAAAGTAATGATATATAACATAGATAGTTCATTGTGTTCTTAACTAGTAACAATAGGTTTGTTTCATTGAAGATGTTGAACATTTTAAAAGTAAAGTTCAGTCAGTACAAAAAACAACATTGATAGTCATCAACAACCATTGGAGTAAAAGAAAGTCAACATATTGTTTCATTCTGAGTGAGTCACTAACAAAATGGGTTCCTAAATTTTCTGAATCAGTGAAATCTGAAGGAATCAGTTAAAGCATAAGGTAGATGATGCTTTGTATATTTTTTCTTGTTAGAAACATTACTGATGAACAAGGTACCAACAAGCCATAGAAGCATTAGCTTTTACAAAATCATACATTTTTATACAATATTATAATAATTATAGGTATTGCTACTTTCAACTGTTTTTTTATTCTTTATTCAGTTTTAGTACATTTTTCATGCAGATTGGTTATTATACTTGATACAGTGTGTACATAATTTTTATTCTTTCATTACCATTTTCACAGATAAACTACTCTCTCAATGCCACATTTATTTTCAGATACACAGTAAAAGACATATGGTTATAAGTTTTTAACTACAACATGCATAGATAGTACTGCTTCCCAACCCAACTACTTTTTTGTTCTAAATTATTCAGTTTTTCATGTGGATTGATTATTAAATTAACAGTTTTTTAAGTAAATCACTTCCATGTTTTGATAAACAACTCTCCCAGTACCAGGTTTATTTTTAGATACACAGTAAAAGACATATGGTTATAAGTTTTTAACTACAACATGCGTAGATAGTACAGCTTCCCAACCCAACTACTTTTTTATTCTAAATTATTCAGTTTTTCATGTGGATTGATTATTAAATTAACAGTTTTTTAAGTAAATCACTTCCATGTTTTGATAAACAACTCTCCCAGTGCCAGGTTTATTTATTTTTATTCATAATAAAAAACAACAACAAAGACTGTTAAAAATGTTTCACTAATTATTTCAAAATTGAATCTGCTAAACTTTGAGAAGTTTGGGAATATCTTTCTACATGGTGGTACAAAGTTCCAAACTGACGTGTAGTTAATATCACAAAAATTATATAGTGGTGTGTCCCATGTGTGTACTTATGGCAGTGAAAAAGTTAAAGTATGGTCCTTAATCATTATTTTTTAATTCATTTTTCCACAAAACTAAAAAAAAAAATTGTTTTCAATATTATCTATTTTTGTACTGTCCAGTGCAATAAAATTGAATGCCATCTGACAGATTTTTTTTCTTAGAATTATACAAAATTTGAAAGAAAGATAATTTCATTCTTAGAACAAGTATTTCCTATCATAGTGAATGCTAAGTTATTTAATAGTGAAATAAAAATCATTGCATCCTGTTGACTACAGTTATTTGGCTTATAAGGCTGTTGAATGTAGGTTAAAGTCATCAAGTTTAAACCGTAGAGCTACTTCAGCTATAATTGTAAAGTTAAATTTCAAAGATCCTGTTTTTCAACCAGTAAATAAGTGAAAAATTATTAAACCAGGTAAATTTTTAACTACTCTACTTTAATATTTAACATTTATCTACCAATTTCATATCTTTTATTTTTTCAGTTTTTCTATATCCAGTAAAGAAGCCAGTTAGGCAAGAGTGTTCATTTTGTGAACTGACTGCTGCTGGATCTTTAATGGAGCCAATCATGCTGAAAAAAAAAGTTCCATCTGTTTCGGATGTTGAAACTAATACAAAATGTCTCCAGCCTCACAAAAAAATTAAGATTTCTTCAAAAGCTTCAAGTGGTAAAAATATGGATATTGAAGAATTATATAATCAATACAGATACCAACCAAGTGGAGAGCCATTAACAAACAACTTAGATTTTCAGGGAGTCATGTCATCATTTTGGTAATACGTGTGTATTTGAATGGTTTTAAAATAATAGCTTATGTATTCTTATAAGATGACAGATTTGTGTATAGTTTTTTCTTATATGATTTTTTTCATTAAGGTTATAAGTAATAAGAGTAAAATGAGATCATTCTTTTACTAAATAAAATTCTTTCAAATGTAAAATTTTTCATAAGTATTCCAAAAGAATGAAATTTCAATGAAAGATTCTGGGATACTGAAATCTTATCTGTTACTTAAGAAATATATATATATATATATATATATATTTGAATCAATACATAATCAGCAAAGTTCCACACATTCTGAAATTGTTAAAAAAGTATCTATAATTTCCTGACTTTGTGTGTAATCAAAAGTTAGTTACCAACTAGAAAAGCCATTATTCCAAAAGAAATTTCAAAGAGTTTTAGGTTTTTCACTAAGGACTTTGGAATAATTTTGTCTTGATTTTTCATTTATTTTCTTTGTACCTCTTCGATGAACATGGAATACTGTGGAGACTTCTTAACAATGCATCACCATTTTGGCTAGGAAATGAACTAAGGAGCACATTATAGTAATCAAAAACAATTTATACTTGTTCCTTAAGGTTTCCAGATGCACCAGCAAAATAATCAGGTATAAAAAAAACAAATCTTGCAAAATATTATATCACAAATGATAATACTTGCTTTAAAATACTGTGAAAACCTATTGATTGATCTGCATTTTACAAAGACTAGGAATAAGACGAACACCACTTCGTGCAACATATGGTCCAAAGGGTCGTGTAGCTGTTTTTAATTTAGCACTTCTTACCAGAAGAAGGGCACCTAGTATACCACTTGCTGCCTACAAGGCTATTTCTATAACCAAATAGCAAGATTGAATGTAACTTTTATAATGCACCCACAGCTTAGCACACTATCCACTAGGTCATGCCAAACTCTGTGCATATATGCCAAGAATGTGTAGTAGTTGGCTTTAATTTAATTCGTTTTTATCATTGATTTTATTTACTACATCAAGTTAACTATTGTAATCAGAAAACTACTGATAAAAAAAGTTATTGAATGGTATTTTGTTCTAACAACTTTGATAATCAGAACCCTAGACTTGCAAGATAGTTTATGTAGATCCAGGTATTTTTATTTCATTCTTTAAAACAAACTTGAAACATAAATTACAGGTATAAAATGTTAAATGAGTAAGAATTTGTTCAGCATCCAGTAATGAAACAAATTAACAATAGGAAGGAAATGATGAGTAATCAGTTGAATTAACCCTATCACCATGAGTAGGTCAAAGAGTGCATGTCACCTTTTACAGAGTTACATTCAAAATTTAATTAAACTACTTTATTATCAATAAACTTGGCATTAAAACATAGTTTATTGTTCAATACGTAAAAGGCTAACTGTCCATTTCTACATTTCCTGCTATCCCTATTTGGTCATGTAACTTTCAATGGAATTTCTCACTTATACTCTACTTATTCCTGAGCTAAACTGTCAATTTGTAGCAAGAAAGTTTATTAATTTATGAATATATATATAAGCAATAAAGTAAGTCTCTCATGTCATGCCTCCAAGTTATTTTTTACATTTGCTATTGTATTGTTTGATAGCAATGAGTTCACTTAACTGACATCTACAGGGTCTAAAGACCTTGGTCTAAGAAGATTTGAACATGTTGACATCTTTTCTTTTTTTTTTTTCTATGCTGCTGTTGGAGCTGTGTTTGATTAGGTATGGGAATTAAGTTATAATTTATATAAGTTTTAAGACATCTATTTTATTTGCATGAAAATATTTTGTATTCTAAATTAAATAATTGAACTCTAAAAAAATAATTTCTGAGACCTCATTATTGTTACCTTGAATTAGGGTTAAATTTCAATGTTGTCTTTGATTATAAAAGTGCAAATTCTTGAAGACAAGATATCAGAAGTAAGAACTAAATTTCTAATTGTTATGAGATTAACTAAAATGTATAAATTAGAACCTTAGGATAACTAAGCTTAAATGAAATAAACAAAATACTCTCTATCAATGATAACACACACCAAGCTCGAGCATATTTATGTAATTCAACATTATCTTTAGTTTATACAAAGCTGTGTAGCATAACAAATATCTATTGCTTTAGTCTGAAAGGGTCAAAGTTCAACTGTAAATAAAATACAACTAATGAAAAAATCTATTAGTTTAGGCTGTAAAATTAAGTACTGTGTAATTGTCTGTTACAGTTTAGTAGGGTTAAAAAAAGTAATTTAAATTTATTTGTTTTTTTTTGTCAGTCAATCTCTATATAGAGATAAAACAAACTTTTGATATTTTTTCATTTAGGAGGTTATGCAAATACAACTTGAAAAAAAAATTAACCTTAACATAAAAATTGCCTTGAACTTTGTCTCTTTATATTCAACTAACAAATATTTAGTAAAATTATTTTATTGAAAAATCCGATTTTTGTGTACAAAAGACAATATTTTACTAAAAGCTTGCCAAATTTTGGAAATACATGAGCATTATCAAAATAATAATAATACCTTAAAGTGGGTTGATAGTATTGTGTGTCATATATAAAGAATTAATTAAAACTTGATGGGTTATGCAAAAATGACAAGTGCTTTCGCTGATCATGAATTTATTGGTAATCGGGTAACAAACCTAAAGAATACTGGTACATGTTGAGAGTTTAGTTCTCCTCTTAACTAACATTGGGGATATAAGATGACTGCCTGTTTGTTGTTTAAAGAATAATGAACAACATATTATGTTTGTTATTGTTTTATTACTACAAGTAACACACAAATACATTTCACTTGCCGACGAATTTAATAATTTGAAATATTTTTATATGATCTGTGTTTTTGTACAAATCAATTTCTTTTTTAATGCTAATTATCATACAGTGGATTTTGTATCTCTGTTGGGAGATCCTGACCCTGAAAGAAATAGAATACTAGCTTTTAAGAAAGATAAAGAAATGTTACAAACTTTTCAACTGGTATTACAAAATAGGTTAATAAATAACTTCAGAAACATATAAAGCCTAATAAATCACTTGCTGGAATTTAGTTGTAATTAAAAATGATGGAAAAATAACTTGAAAAAAACCAATTTCAGTTCCAAATTATATAAATAGGAATGATTAAGGTTAACAGCCAGTATGCAACAAAATGTTTTTAATTGGGCTTTACTTATTATTATTTTTTTTCCAATCAAGAATATGAATATTATAATACATACTTCTTGAGTGCAAATCAATACATAGATTAAAAATGAGATATGCTGTCTTTGGGTTTAAAGAATGACTTGAGGAATGTGAACAAGATGATATGAGCATTATGGAAACTCCGTGAACATGAATGTCGCATGTGTTTCTAGCCAATCAGAAAAGGAAAAACTTTAAAATAAACTTTTATAGTTTTCAAACTTACTGGTGCAGTACTTCCCGAAGCAGTTTGCTGGCCAGGTAAAGAGGTAACGGAATCTCCTACAGTAAACTATAAAACACAATACTTGTTACTGCAAAATATCAAGCAAAGATTGTAACTTAATTTTACAAAACTTATCACTACAGGATGTTTTCTTAAGAAGTGAAAAGGTAGTTGATAGATTTTCTCTCATTTTATAAGTTATAAAGATAAGCATATTATTTTAATACTTACTTTGACATTATCTAATGGCAGCCCATACACTGGATTGTCAATGGAATGAGGGTTATTCTTCCTTTCTCTATATAAAACAAATTGTTCATGATGTCAATTAAATCACTATGTGAGTTTGATTTGAATCTACAAATCTCTGCCTTACAGATATGGTTTTCCAAATTAAAGTGTCCACATTTATATGAAAGGTTAAATTAAGAATTATAAAAATAACATTCCTTAAGACCTATTTGTTACAATACTGGATTAAAAATATTATAAAGAACTTTCAGCACTGTATAAAAAATATAAATTTTTGTCTATTTATTAAAATGTTTATAAATTTACCCATATATTAATCTTTTTTAAGTCATCCAATTAAAATATGACATTAAAACGAAATGATAAACATGTAATACAACTTATAATTTTACTTCTAGTTTTAAAATATTATATTAATTACACAGCTTGCAGGAATAAAACATTTGGCTTTTTTATTCTGACAAAATACCAAACTGAACATTATACACTTTTAAGCTATATCTCTGTGTACACTCTTGTCCACATAGGGAAAAAATTAATGTTTTTTAGTTCTGAAATCAGTTGTATCAACTATCAACACTGGTACTTTGCAAACAACTTACTCTTTCTTTTTCTGCACGTACTGGTGGATAGTAAGTGCAACAATGGCTCCTACTAACAAAAGTCCAATCACAATTCCAACTATCCATGCTTTGCCTAAAATACAAAATAATTTGTGTCAGGATCATAGGTGAAACTAAAAATATAAATTTTTCTCAGTGATTTCATACTTGCATCAGATTGAAAATCTTGAAATTGAGTTCTCTGATTAGTTACAGATTAAATTCAAACTGCTACAAGAACATAACTCTGTTATTGCTTTAACGTGCATTGATTATTTTACAATTTCCAAAATACATTCATAATTACAAGGTTAGGTTCTTAACTAACACACACGCACATACTTACAAAAATAATTATTGATAACAAAAAGTCTCTCTTTTTTTTTTTCAGTGCAAGAGATATTAATATCACTTTCTTTTAACATTTTATTTTTTCAGTATTAAAGGCTGCTGCAAAATGGAAATTTTCAAATGAAGTGTTTGTGGAATATATTGAAAAACATGTCAATTTCAATGCACATTTTTATCTAAATACTTCTTTAAAGTTTTTATTCATATTAAAATAACTTAATAGTCAAGTATAAGGTTTCTCATGACTACCTGCAGCAAGAAAAGTTTAATTCTCATGTCTCTTTATTTTTAATAAATTCTGACACAAAATGTACAGCCAGTTAATATGTAAATTAAATAAACAACAAGAAAAAGGACACAACACAAAAATAATACTAGGCTATTTCCTTACTGTCGGATAATGAACGGTGGGATGGTGGCTGTGTTGGAGGTTTTAAGATCTTGAAGGAACATCGGTTTCCTTCATATTCCTCCTGGCAACTGTATGTTGGTAAAGAAAAATTAGCATATCCAAAACAAAATTCAAGATAGTTCTTATAGTACTTAATTTTTTTTTTATCTTTATTGCCTTCAGGGCAAAATAAATCCAGTACGGAATATGTAAAAGTCTTACAATATATATACACACACATATCAGCAACACTTATAACATGTGACAGATTTATTATTATATATTTATTTTAATATTGACGTTTGTTTAGATTAAGTTTATATTTAGAAATATGCATAGCTTATAGTATTAAATATGTATTGTGAAACTCCTGTCTATTCTCTAAAGTTGTAGAAGATTCTCAGGTGTAAGAATCAACGATATATGTGTGTACGTAAACTCTTAATGTAGCTTTGTATTGTTACATAATCTGAATTTTCTAGAAACTCTCCATAAATATAACCAGCATGACTTGCCAGAAAAGGAGTTTCTATTATTAGTTTGCAATAGTCAGTGTGCTATAAACTTCGGAAGCTATAACTGTAATTGTTATAATGCTTATCAATTGGAAAACTTCAGATATTTTTTTACCACGAGCATTTATAAAGTTTGAACATTACAACTCATTTAACTTCAGTGGATTCTCATCGGACATTAGTATTTTTATGAAAACATCAAGTCATGGTGAAAAACTCTGCATGTGTGGTTGGTGAATAATGAAGGACAAAGCTAGCTAGCTCCCCGTTAAGCAAATTGCACCTACATC
>NW_013667965.1:145743-154147 GCF_000517525.1 Limulus polyphemus | reverse complement strand
CAAAATTTTGTACATAAATTACTGTGTGTAATAACTATTTGTAATAACTTATTTTAAATTGTATTGTTGTTTGTATATTAAAACATATTTGTATTAAAAAAGAAAACTGTGTGTATCAATCTTGTTGGCAAATATCATAATATGGATATATATCAGCATTTATTTAACTCTTAAGTCTAAATTACAATTTAATTCAGTTTTAGACCATTTGAAATTGTAATATGTAACACAAAACATTAGTAATTCTTTCCTAAATACTTGTATACACAGCCTAAAAACAGAAAGATACATGACACATTTCATAGAAAATATGCTACGCAAACAAAATCAAATGCATAAAGAAACACTTTTATTCTAGGTGGAAGGTAATCCCACAAGGGTAAAAGTAATTAACTTTAAAAACAAACAAATTGAAAATAAATACAAGTCTTAACGGATAAATATTTTACCTGCATTTAGGCACCTTGCGTTCAGTGATGCTACAGTTAGCATTATTCTTGCAGAAATAACTGGGACACTCTAAAACAATCAATACATATTAGAATAACTCTGTATTAGAGAGTTATTATAATATTAAGTATTTCTCCTTAGTGGAAAAAAAACAACAGAAAACATACACATCTTCAATATACAAATACCTAAAGAGTTTATTAAAAAACTTAGTTAAAACAACATTTGAAAGTACACAATACATTTAACTGAGTTTTTTAATAAACTTCTTTACAGAAAGGGTCGTGTTCTTATTGTTTTTACTATTTTTATTTAACTGAAGAGTTATTTGCAAAGTTATTTCTGAATAAAAATTTCTTTCCATACAATGAAAACATCTTCCATCACACCATGGTATGAAACTATTTCTCTTTATCTATATACACCGAAGATCACACTATTGTTTACTTTATCAACAAGTTCCATAATTTGTTATACAAACTAGATACAAGATTGCTAGTATTAATAGTAGTACTCAAATGAATGCATAAGTATTTTTCTATGATTTTATGGAAATGTTGGGAATCACAACTATGTTTGTAATTTTCAACCACACCTAAATAATATTTCCCTAAAACTTGTGGCTTGCATAAAATTAACATACAAATATTTAAGGACAATTTAAAAAAAAAGAAGGCAAATATTTCTTAGAGTTGTAATCTTTTCTACATGAGATAAACATTAATCTGTAGAAGTTTCGATGATACAGGCCTGTGATGGTTTTATTGTTTTGAAATTTTTACATGTTCTACAGTAATTCCTGTTCCCTGAATCCACAAATAATATCCATTTTTCTACATTACATACAGAGTTTTCACAAAATGTCATGTGCTTTTACATAAGTGAATCATTTTCATTGAAATCGGGTCATATTTTGTTATGCTTGAAATATCGCCAACCACTGGCTATAGATTTCTCTAGACCAATCACGACGTGAGAGTCTTAGCAACCATTCTAGAACTCACGAGAAACACACCACATGACATGTCATTTCTGGATTTGGTGGGCGATTTGGGCCTTCCAAAGGATTCTTCAGAGATTTTGGGGTCCAGAATTTGGGCTAAGAACTTACTTTCTCCAGGGACATCATTTTACTTCTATAAAAATCATGAGAAAGTTTATACCATACTTTTAACAAGAAGATTCACTGGTTTATTGCAACAATTTTGCAGTTAATACCAATGCTAGGAGCTGCAATCTATGAACCAAGTGAGTGGTGATTGTTCATTGATTCCTCCGAAAGAAGTCTAAAAGGTGTTCTCCTTCACAATGGTAACATACATTCATTTGTTCCTATTGCTCATTCAGTTCACTTGAAGGAAATGTATGAGAATCTCAAACTTCTTCTTAATAAGGTCAAATATAAAGAACATGGTTGGCTACTTTGTGGAGACTTAAAAGTCCTTTGTATGTTGTTGGGTCAACAATCTGGTTATACAAAGTTTCCATGTTTTTTTGTGTGAATGAGACAGTAGAGTATGAAATCAGCACTGGATAAAGAAGTAATAGCCACACAGAGTCAGCCTGATTTCAGGATTGAAAAACATTCAACTTGAAAGTTTGGTTAACACCTAGAAAGTCCTATTACCTCCACTTCACATAAAATTGGACTTCATGAAGCAATTTGTAAAGGCCTTAGACAAATATGGCAACTTTTTCAAGTATCTATGAGGGCAATTCCCAGCTCTTTCAAAAGCGAAACTTAAAGAAGGGATTTCTGTTGGGCCTCAGATTAGGAAATTGACTTCGGATGAACAGTTCAAAATAACAATGAGGAAAGTTGAGAAAGAAGCATGGACTGCCTTTAAAGATGTTATTGACAGTTTTTTTAGGAATCAACAAGGACCCAAATTACGAAACTATTGTCAATAACATGCTCTATAAATTCAAAGAGTTTGAAAGTTAATTTCTTACACTAATATATTGACTATTTCCCTGAAAATCTCGGTGCCATCAGCAAAGAACAGGGGAAAAGGTTTCATCAAGACATCAGGGAAGTGGAGAGGAGGTATCAGGGAATGTGGAACATCAGCATGATGGCTGATTACTGCTGGTCATTGAAACAAGATGCAATACATAAAAGAAAGACCACAACACGTAGTTTTCAGACTAAAAGATGTAGATTTCACAAAAATAAATGAGGATGTATATTCACTTGACATCAATTTTCTTCCCTTTTGTTTGTATTTTTGTTAACAAATATAATAATAAAAAATTTTCTTTGTGGTAAACGATATAATAATTTGATCTCAGTAAGTTTTTTTTTCCTTCCCGATTTGTAAAAAATCCTTACGTGATAGAAAAAAATGAATATTATTTTCAAAATCTGTTATTAAAAATTAAAAGCAAAACAACTTTATGAAGTTTAAATTCATAGACCAGTGTAATCATTTTAAACTGTTTTTAAAAATTCAGCTTTTATAGGATTTCCCAGTAGAGTTCCAATAGATAATTAACCCTAAAATTCTTGTACAAGTGCTTAATGAGCTTTAAATAATTTCTGAACAGCAATCTTAAAAAAAGCTGTTCAAAAGCAAACTTGCAAGAAAGTTTTTATAGTGGTATTCCTGTCATAAATAACTACCTTGGTTAGAAACGTGTTAAGAATGATGATTTTAAATCGATGTCTTTTCTAAAACATTATAAAAAAAAATCATAAATTAAAATCCTCTTCATCCTAAGAATCGCACCAAATGATAAATAATGTTTAATTCTAAGAAACAACTTGCCTTTAATGGAACTCATTTGTGCTAATTATGTAACTACAAATACAGGTCATGTTTAACTCTAGCATTATAAAATTTTATAGATATTGAAAAAAACATTACATTTAAAGTTGAAAGTAATGATAATATATCTACAAAAATCAATGTTTCATTATTTACCTTCTACACACAAGCTCTCGTCGGACGAATCACTACAGTCATTTTTTCCATCACATAGCTGATTTTCAGCCACACATGGAGGATAAGACTTGTCTTTACAGAAATAATAGCCTTCATCACATGGAGGTAAAGCAGCTGTGAAGTAACAATTAAGACTGTATAACTGAAGCATTTCTGTTTAGATTAAATCAGTGAAATGTATAAATAACTAAAATAAAATATTATTTATTTTGGAATTAAAGATAGAGAAGTTTTAGTAAGACAGAATTATAAGTAACCAGGAATGTCGAGAGCCAGCACAGGCCACAGGGGCAAACATCCTCGCCAGGCCCCTTTTCACTCTCTCTTTTTTAACATTTTCAAGAATTTATTAAAAAGAAGATCCTAAATTAGGGCAGCAACGAGCTCATAAACCAGACTAAATCATAGCAGCAGCCATTTTAACCTCACAGTAAAAACGTTAATAAAGTAACAACAAATATCTATTAAATCTATAAAGTAACAAATACATATTAATTATTATTTCAGTCGTTCTTAATGTATCAAGTGTCTATATGCAAAGAAAATCCAAACACTATGGTTTTTATCATTAAATGAAGATATAGCCTAAAGATGCTTTACAGCATAATCAGGTTTCATTCGCCTGGACCCCTAGGCAGTTGCCCCCCTGTCTGTGGGCCTGTAAGTAACCTAGTACTCTAATTCTATTAGTTACTATATTTCTACTGGTTAGATCGAGATTTGAAACAAAATGTTTAAAAATGACAAGTATAACGTTTGCATACTTTGAAAATTAAAGGTATCATTTCTCATGGTGCAATTCACCGAATTATTTATATACAACTTTACCCATTTTTACATTCAAAAGTACAATAACAATGCAAAGTTTTATTAACACGCTTTGTTAGAATGAAGTTTGCCATCTGTGCAGATAAAATCCAAACTTAATGTTTTTTTGATGGAACTTTCCATCTGCACAAATAAAACTGAAACTTAATGATGTTTAAAGAAACTTTCTATCTGCACTGATAAAACCCACACTTAATGCTGTTTGATGGACCTTTCCATCCATACTTATACTATTTAATTGAAATTTCCACCAGCAAAGATAAAATCCATTTTTTAATGTTTTTAATCAAACTTTCCAGCTACACAGATAAAACCCACACTTAAAGCTTTTAATGGAACTTCCCATTTGCATAGATAAAACTCACACTTAATGCTTTAAGTGAAACTTTCTATCTACACAGATAAAACCCAAACCTAATGTTGTTTCATAGAACTTTCTATCTGCACAGATAGACCCAATCTTACTGCTATAAACATAACTTTCCATCTACACAGATAAAACCCACACTTAATGCTCTTTAACTGAACTTTTCATCTGCACAGACAATATCCACACTTAATGCTGTTTAATAAAATTTAGATAAAATGAAAACACTGTAATTTACAATATTATACAAAAACAAAATGTAGAAGTTCTTAATTTCCACATCCTAATCGGTTACACTGAAACATTATATCTAATTTCTTGTATTAATACTTTTTTAAGGATAAGCAGTAAAATTTACAGGCTTACAAAGGCAAAAAAATGTTTAAAGGATTGCTAGTTTTATTGATATAACTCATCAGTTTTATAATTAATTTAACTGCTTAAACAAGGAAATCAAATCTGAAGACTAAAAAACAGTACGTTTTCTGTTTAACTTTTTTTTATTCAACAAATTAAAACAAGCTTATTAGTTAGTATTTCAAAAATGGGTTAATCATAGAACATTTTAACTAATACTATTTGTTTCACAAGTTGTTTATTATCAATTTATGTAAAATCTAACTAACTTTATAAACGTTTTGTAAAACAGTTATTAGATGTTACAGTTTTTTAGCTACCCAATAAATCTGCTTACAAATACGTTTACAATGGTGTGTCATAACTACACAGTTTCAACTCTACAACTACATATTTGTAAAAGTCGCCACTCATTTTTTTAAAACTATTTTAAAATTTTGAGAACTTTAATGGTCTGCAACTGCCTGTTGAAAGAAAAGAAGATGATGTTTCAGCTTCTATACAGAGGTCTGAAGGAGGCCCCAGTATCGAAGCCAGACTGTCATCTCCTTTTCTTTAAATAGGCAGTTGCAGTCCATTAAATTTCTCAAACTCACTATTTCTATTTTGCCTAAAGCTCCACTGAAATAAAAACATATAAAATTAGCTTCCACATAAATATGTTATCCATTAAACAACCACAAAACAGCAAACAATTCTATGAGTTTAAATAAATCATACAAATATATATGAATCCTCATTTTCCTTGCATCTTTTATTAACAATTCAATATTTTCAAAGAATTTTGCAAAAAGTCACTAAATACTGTAAGGAACCAAGCAAAGCCTACTGGAAAGCATTTAAGCTATCAGAGGAAAACAATGTGTAGGTAAAGGGTTGAACCCCTTTTTTCCTTGACATCTCAATCTAAAGGACATTTCACAAACTTTTAGGAAATATTGTTAAAAAGAAACCACAAAATCTTAATATACTTAATGACATTCCTAAGTTTACAGGGGTAGAGAGTTTGTTGGTAACTAGGTCAATTTCTTTATCACAGTTTGATGAGAAGCCAGTTCGTTGCATGTCAATGAAAAAAACTCTTGCCTGCAGATTGTCATTTCATAGTTATTAATTTATTGAAGTTATTGGTAAAATTAGGGCATTAAAAATGAATGAGATAAATATTTTCCCACCCAGTTATCATTTAATCAATTACCATGAGAAGAGATTAGATTTGTTATATATAGTGGTTTATAGCTTCTTATACACACTCAAAGGCTTAATGTACATAAACATTTACTTAAAAAACTATAATAAAAACATAAGATCAACTTAAATTTATTATAGTTGAGCTTTAATAAGGCTTATCTTGAAATTATGACATGCTCATTACTTTAACTGTTATCAAATATGAAAAAAATATTTTAAATTTTAATGAGTATAATAAAGCAATGCTGTATAGACTTGTAGCTTTTTTAATGTGAGACTGAGATGTATAAGAAATTGAGTTGTTCACTGCATCTTAAGTAAAAATAGTAAGGAATACAAAATACTAATTACAGTAATAACTATTTACATTATTTTTTTGTTTTTGGATATGTATTTCTCATGAGCAAATATTTATCTTATTCCTTCTCTGATAATACTATTTCAGTCTGACTTTGGCACAACAGCTAATTCAACTGAATAACTTACAAACAAAACATGTAATAGCTTAATCAACAAATAAACTGTAGATATTTACAAAAATTATGTAGTTCAATCAATAATAAAACCTTTAACTATTTACAAAAGTTAATTAGCTCAATCAATAAAAGAACCTTTAGCTATTTACAACTTAACATTACATATGATTAAGCATTTATTTTTATTTCATAACTGCACCTTTTACAAAAAGAAAGGAAAATACTTACGGCATCCATACTTTTCATCTATCCCTTTAGGACAGTCAGGTACACCATCGCACAAAAGGATAGCCGGAATACAAGTATCCTCAGTATCATTACAGTGGACCCATCCTGATGAACAGTTTTTTTGAGGAGGCAGTGTACCAGGATGAGAGGTTACAGTTGGTGGAGATATGGATACAGATCTTGTAGCTAAAAATAGAAATTATCGTCACAGAAGAAATGTAATTTTTTCATCAGAAACTCTAACTACTATGTTTGATGTGAATTTCATTATGTATTGGCTCTAGTTAGGTTAATGTTGTATAAAGGTAATGTACATGTATGTATCTATAGATTCACTACCTATTGGTTCGTAAGCTAGTTACATATCGATTAGAAATAACTAGGTCAGCATTTCTCAGTGTATGAGCTCTTTTCAGGTAGTTTGTGGATAGGCTACATAATTATAGAAAAAAAAACATCAGTACAGTGTATATATCCTACTGTGGTTTGATAAGTAAAAAATTCAGATGATTCACAAAAGATAACTTTTGAGAACCACTGAACAAGATTACTTATGTATACAGATTGTGCATTAACTATTGGCTATAGTTGTACTGTTTTTGTATACAAATATTAGAATTTAACTTCTGGATTTGGCCACAGTTTTATTGTTTACAGGTCATATGTTAACAAGTACCTCAAGATTTAATGCTTGCTTACAAAGATGATCTGTTAACCAGAGGGTCTTGCTACACAGTTCATACTTTATTTGTTAACAGTAACGAACACAAAAAACTTGTAAATATTAACTGTTGATCTCTTACAAGCAATAGTTAGGTGGTCAAGAAATTGTTACATCTACAAAAAAGTATTTGTTTTGTAGTTTCATACATGCAAATAAAATATAGATTTTTATGTAATATCAGTACCAAGTAAAGCCTGCAAAAAATTGTGAAATATCTTCTTTACTCTGTGGAGTAAAAATATGGAATATATTATTCATAAGAAAAATAACACTGTTTCTCACCTCCAGTGGACAAACATGAAATACCTGTAATGAAAAAAAAAAAACTTGTAAGTTACTTAAATGTTGTAAGTGGCTTCATCTAAACCTAATTCTATGTACAAAATAACACAATCAAGAAGTTAGTTGTAATAAATTTTAAGGAAAACCAAGCATATGTGAACAAATTTCCTTTGGAATACTGTTGCTATTGTAGGCTAAAGGTCTCAGTTTGTAAACCAACATGTTCAGAAGCTTGTGTACATGTACACTGAGTGGTCACAAGTAAATAGACACCTAATTTTTCGTCAGTTAACTGATTCATGCTAACTAATTTGTGTTCACAGAGCACTATATAAATGAAAATGGTCCACACACTAATTATCTTGTGCTAAAACATGCCTAGAACTCAAGGTTCTCTCAATTTGTCAGATTTTGTTAGAGAAAGGATAGTTGGTCAAGCAGATGGTGGAATAAGTCAGAGGCAAATTTCGCAGAATTTGTGAGTCCCGCTTTTGACAGTCAACAGAATCATCATGCAGTTCAGGAAACATGGCAAGGAAACAACTGAGCAGCGTCC
>NW_013667965.1:136430-144868 GCF_000517525.1 Limulus polyphemus | reverse complement strand
CAATCTTCTGACATGAACCCCATTGAAAACCTCTGGGCCATACTCGACCGGCAAGTCAAGAAACAACCAAAAAAAACAGCTTCAAAGAGTGATCTACTCCAAGTTTTGAAGCAAGAGTGGGCGAAAATCCCACAATCTAAAATTGACGAGATGATTCTCACGATGCCCCAAAGGATCAACGAACTCCATGAAGCGAAAGGAAGATCTACTAGATATTAATTAAATTATAAATATATCAATTCATGTGAATATGACTGAAAAATTTCATTTTTTTCTGAAAAGGTGGTGTCTAATTACTTGTGACCCAAGCTGCGTATGTAGATAGTACAGGGGAAACACAACTCTAAAAGAGGGATAATTGTTATATTTTTGTATTCCTTCCAAAAATATATACAAATTTTAATATATATATATATTGTAGATAAAAGCATATGGTACAATACTATTGTCTGAGCTTTATAAGTCTGAATAAAACATTTAGACCTGTAAGTTAATTAGATGTTTCATAGTATTGTGTACAATATTATAGCCAGTGGGTCTCAGTAACTTTTTGCTTTCTTTTTTTTCAGCTTTTTACCTTCACCAGAATATTCGAAATAATAAAAGGAGAATTCTTAAAAATCTTGTATTTCAAACTACCCAAAATTCAATTAAAGTACATTAGCTTCCTCATCATAAAAGATCAGAGGCATGAAATCATAATCATGTTGTGATTGATCTATATATTTACAAGCTACTACTTTATATTATTGTTAGCCTATAATTATAACCAATGAATATCACTAAAAAGGATTCTAGTTTAGGCCTATGAATGTTTCTTCTAGCCAAGACTTGACTTTTCACTTTATATCAAAAATTTTCTGAACTCTAAATCTTGTGTTAGAAAGATTAAATAATAAAACATGAGAATAGCAACAAATTGAAAATGTTAACATTTCACTTAAAAAAGGGGTATCCAGTGCTGTATTACAAATAAAGTTACTACATAAATTGAGATGCATTACATTAGAAAAATTAAATATATTGTGAAATATATCTACAGTTATTAACAAATTAATTTTTAGTAAAAAATTTAAAAGGGGGAGGAGGAAGATGTAATATTTCTACAATTTTTACGTTGAAATTTGACACTTAAATTTATAAACATTTACATGAGATACCACAAAAGTAGCTAGAATTCTCAACAACATCCACAAGAGACCTAATACTTCAATTTATATTTTTTCTGGTGACTACCTATATACTGAGCCATATCAGCATCAGCCATTGACAATTCTGGTCATTTCTACTTATTAACAACTTGTTAATATATTCTTTACATCAGTACTTGTGCTCTCTTCACTCTCCAATCTCTTGATGCCAGTTGGTAACATCAGCAGAGATCCATTTGTACATTGTACAACAAAAAGTTACTACTTTAACCCAGACTGAATAAATATTAGATGGTAGAATGTTGTTGTTGTTTTTCTTCATTTTAACAGGTGAAAAATAAAATTGAAAATTATGATTAGAAAGCTGCATGTATTACATACCACAGTTTTCCTCATCACTGCCATCTTCGCAGTCAAACACACAATCACACCTCCACATGTTAGAGATGCACTGGATCTTACCACTGAAGCATTCAAATTCTGACTGTTTACAAGTTGGAGCAGTTGGGGTCACTGGTTCACCTATAAATAGTTTCATTACATATTGGTGTCATTATCAAAAGACATGCACTATTTTTGTATTTTCCTTACAGCATTATTAATAATTTTCATATAAATTGATATCTGTTATACTGACCATTCTAAGACTGTTGAAGTTGTGTTCAGTTGAAACAAATGATTTTAATGTAGTTAGAAAAATGACATGTTCATTAAGTTTTTACACTTGGATATCTAATAAACTTGGAATAAATATAAAATTTACATTACATTTGTGAATTTTTTTTAGTCAAGGAAGGATAGATCTGAAAATACAAAACAAGCTTACCACCATCTTTACAGCCACTGGTAAATTTAACTTCATCAACAGCAATGTCTGTATAGTTGTCACCACCCACAAATCCTAAAAACAATATTTGATAATCTTGACTGCTACCCACGAGTATATGAGCATAAAGCCATCTTTGTTTTTGATTTCCTGTTTTTTTCCACACCATGTAGGATTGTCCACCAAGTCCATTCACTCGCACCTAAGTACCACAAAATAACACAGATTTTATACTATTTCCAGTCTAAGTTAGTTTGACTGTCTATAATAGCAATTATATAGGTGCAAAATATCACCTCAAACTAAATATTAATCCTCTGTATACCACCTGGGGTGTGTTTGTACTCCACCACACTTCAAAACTGTATTATTCAGCAGAGGTTTATCCAGAGAAGCTGTGATACACAGTACCTCACTCATTATTAAGATCCTTTGTAACCACAAATCTGTACCATTTCAACCCCATGTGTTTTGTATTACGAGTATTTTGATTCCTGTTTTTACTCATTTATACCATCTTGTTTTAGATGAATGATGTAACCTTCTCCATGAAATGTGCAGAAAAGATATAAAGTTCCATTTCCAGAACATTCTAGATGTTTGAAAAACTATATAAGCAATTTGAGTTGGCATCATTTACTGTATAGTCAGGTACAGACTCCATTAATGCTGACTCTACTACATGTCTCACTCCAAAGTTAAAAGTCAGGATACCAATATATCATGTAAAGCCATTATCCAAGCACCGGGGGGGGGGGGGGGGAAGTATAACTAATGTAGAGGAAAGTATTGGATAAGAGTGCAAAAATTAATGTGATTCAGTTGAAAAACAAGTGGCAGATAAAAAATCAACTTTTGTGCCTAAAATCAGAAGAAACTGAATATTAAGTATCAATGCTTAGGTGGTGGTGAAGAGATGGTCAAACTGTTTCAAGGGTATTTCAGATAGCATAAACATAGTCGAGTTTTGACTTAATGGACTGTTTGTAGAGTGGGAGAACACTTCAGCTTCTGTATTTAAGAATGCCTTAGTATAGAAGCTGAAATATTATCCTATGCTATAAAAAGGCAGAAACAGTCCATTAAAGACAAAACTCCAAGATGGTTGATTCCAGAAATCCTGCAAAACATTGTTGTAAAAAGAATAGTTTCTTAGGTATTAAAAAGCTTCTTTGTAGTGAGTTATCTGAATTTATAGCCAATTCAACACAATACTATGGCTTTTATGCTAGAGATCAAATGCACCTCGTTCTAAAAAGTTAAAATTCTAAAAGTACAAAGCATCTTTCTGAAAAAATGGGTGAAATAGAAAACATTTTAACAAATTGTTTTTGCATTTGAAAATCCAGTTTTAATCTTAATTGAGGCATTTCCAGTATAAGAAAAAAAGAAAATCACATTAAAGTTTATTTTCCAGATAATTTTACTTGTCCAATGGGAACTTCTAGTGGAAAGGGATTTACAAAAAACTCACAAACTTTGAATATGTTACATCTTTGTTAACTCAATAATTTAATGTATATACTGGAGCAACACACTCTTAAAATAAGTATTGTTAGAATTAAAATATTTAAGCAAAAGATATTTTGTATAAGTTAATAATCAATCCAAATATTTTACTTAAGCCCCCACCCTTCGTAAGGGAGAGAGAGAGAGAGAAGGGGGTGGGGGCAAGAAAATATTATTACAGTTCCAATACTGTTTCAAATCATCATTTTCATGTTAGCAAGACCATACTGCCCTTTTTTAAGTTCCTCTTTGTGAAAGACTCACCTGTAACTGACCCATCTTATCAGAGCCAAACATATAGTACCAGAACCTCAGATGACAATTGCCAGTATTAGCCTTAAAAACAGGAGTGCTAACTCCAGCATATTCTCCAAGTTCATGCTCAGAACTGTTGATGAACAAGTAATACCCTATATTGAAAAAATAATAATAATTCATGATTTATCATTTCTTTGCTTTTTTACAAAATAAAATCAGAATAACTTAACAGCAGTCAATTCCACACTGTATATGATGTATCGTTTAAAATATGCAATTACAATTTTTTAAAAGACATTTTTAACTTGGGAATTTCTATGATATTAATATTTTTCATTAAAACAAATTATCAGAAAGCAAAAAAGTTCATACAATTCTCTGTATCTAATGTTTAAAAGACAAAAGCAGTTGTAACAACCTGAGCTGTTTTACCTACACAACAATACATTTACTCGCACATCACTTGGATAATATTAACTGTTAGTATGAAAAAAAAAACATCATTCAGAAAATCTTCTAGTTTTACACTATATAAGGCCCTCACATATTTTAGTTTCAATTCTACACTTCAGTAACTGTAAAACAGTTTTAATTTGAAACTCTTGACTAGCAGTACCTAAATTATGAATATTTTCTGAACTTCTTATTCAATTAAAATATTATTCTCTTCCAATTTCTAGAGTATGCTGGTGTTTGTACAATTCTGTTGTAGTTGTGTGCATGGACAATTGGTTTTGTATCACAAAATTAAATGTAATTTATTACACACATGTGCAGTATTTGGAATAGTTAAGGAAACAGTGAGGAAAAAGGATATAAAAGGCAAATATATGGGAATGCCACCCTTTTCATGAGAAAATGAAATTCACCAGGGTCATATGTTGATAGTTCACACTATAACTCGTTTCCATCCATTCAATCAGAAATTGCCACAACAGTATAAAGCCTAAGAAATTATGGGCAGTCATAGTATACCCAGTAGTAGTGGTGTGATTCTGGTATTAACACCCAGGACTAAAATACTGTGTGAAAAAGCATGTAGAAGTCAAAGTTTTAGCTAGCCATGAGTACTCAATGTGCTATTAGACTCCATGTTTTTGTAGGACCTGTATGCAAGATTCTGGCACTTCTAACATTACAAGTTTTTGAGGTAGAAAACTAAAATTCTCCAAAAGTGATGATAAATATCTCAGTGTATGCTATTTTTGAGACATATCTGTCAATGATGCTGCTGTAAATACAGGTGCAAATTTTATTTTGATAACAGTGAGATACACAATAGAACAAAGTTGGTTCAATGTATATGCAGCTGCTCCAAAACTGTCTGTTGAAACAAGTAACAAAACCAAAAGGTTGAAATGAGCATCAGATCAGAAACAGTAAAATGTGTGAAACTAGAAATGTCTGCACTTTACAAATAAATCTAAGTTCTAATTGTTCAGCAACAATCAACAATAGTTTGTGCAAAAGTGAAGAAGAGAGTGGTATCATAGTCAACACACTACATCTACAGTGAAGCATGGTGTGAGATCAATACAAATTTAGAGTTGTATCTCAACCAGTGGTGTTGGTGATCTACACAAAATTGATGTCACCATGACTGCTAACAAATATAGACAAAGTTTGATCAATCATCCAAGACCACAATTCATCCAGCAAGGCAGTGACCCCAAACAAACTGCAACATGATGAAATAATATTTGATGTTAAAGAAACCAATGGAACCCACAACCAGGGCTTCACATGCACCAAGTTCCGATATGAACAATCTTGAGGCTGTATGGGCTTAGGTAAAAACTGGGAAGGTTAAAAGGTAACCGAAATACTTTGTTAAATTATGATAATATAAGACATTGGAAACAATATAGTTGTTTAACTGTATAACAGCATAAAAACAAGATATGATAATGCTTTATACTAACAATACAATTAGTTGCTATAACTTGTTGTTTGACTTCTGTATGTATATTGCTTGTGTGTTTCCATGATTATTTCCATTACTGTATATCAAAAAACTTATAAACGCAAATTATTTAATATCATCTATATCTTCTAATCTATATAATTAATCAAAATATGTGTAACCACCGTGACTTGGAAAATGTTTAGCATATTTATAGAAGGTTTTTGTTAAGTGAGATATTAATAGTCTATCATTTGTCCAATTGAAAGACTGAACAGCTTTTCTTTGCAATATTTAATTATTCTAACCGTCAGAAATCCCAAGAAATTTTTTTAATGTTTTAAATCCATTTCAGTGCAAAATTCAAAGGTTTGGTTTCCCCACAAAATACTGAATAGCTTTTCTTTGTAAATTTTAATTCTAACTCTCAGAAATCACAAGAAATTTGTTTAATGTTTTAAACCCATTTCAGTGCAAAATGCAAAGGTCTGGTTCCCCAGAAAATACTTATTATGTTAATATACAGTTTGAATCATTAAACATTTTCAAAAATTATTAGACAAGAAAAAGTTGTTAAATTCTAATTTGACATTAACCCACATCAATATGAAATGTATGTGTAAAAATCTACTAAGTAATATATTAACATATGCTAAAATTTTTTGTAAAATGACACACTGTAGTCAAATCAACTTAGTAAATATTCTTACTGTTAATAAAGTGTATAAATAGCCAGTTATGCAAGAACATAATAATTCATTCATAACAAATGTATTAAAAACCTGAATTTACAAAAGTTGACAAGGCTTTAAAAATAAAACCTCTCCCACTTGTACTTAAGAACTGCATTTTATTATTTTGATGATGTATTAATTAAGTACAGAAGTCAAGCTCAATTTATTACTAAACTTTTTTTTAAACAAAATATACCATATCATAGGCAAAAAGATTAAAGCTGTAGTATTTATACAGTAGATGCTGAGTTTGCACAAAAAAAGTGATTTTTTAAATTAAAATATGAAGAAACAATATCTATGAAATAGCTTAACGTTAGTCAATGCCTCCAACCAGACAGCAAAGAAAGATATAACTCTCTTTCTCAAAACAAAGTTCCCATGTAGATTACATTGCATTACTTGCAAAATATAGTTTAGAAATACTGGAAAGTATAATTAATAGTGTTCCCAAGCTAATTACACCAACACAGGTTCTTCATTAAAAGCAAACTATGAAACAACATCTACCTAATATGTTTGAAGAAAAAAAAGAAAGTTTAATTGAAGCAAACTGTAAAAATTTTGTCATTTATTTGTCATTTTTATTCTATTCCCACTAATACCACATAATTGTGTATTTATATTCTGAAAACACTTCATTTTATGAATGAAATCACACAACTTATGCAATATTAAATCTAAGAACTCTCAACTATTAATTAGAACAAATGAAAATGGACATTCCATTAATAAGAGAGATTTCAAGTTCCAAACCTTTCTGACGTTGGTTCTGATCTCTATCTGGACCAGTCTGGTTGCTGTGAGACTTCTGGGCTCTAGACCAATAAAAATTTGAGTCCTCAAGAAGTCGCCAATCACAAGAAGTCAGCCAATCATCATCATCGAAGCTGCAGTCACCATATTGAGAAACTATAGCAAATTAAACATATACTTCAGAATTCTAGTATATTTTCATAACTTGTATGTCTATAAAACAATCAAAAACAACACATATACTCAAATCTATCACAAAGTGTGCTCATATAAAGAATAAGATTATATCATAATAAATATGTTCCAAAAAATATGAATAGTTTATCACTTTAGAATTTCTAAAGCAAACTATCTGAAAATGAGTTCTTATTTAGCTGGTTTTTGACAAATTATAATACCTTATAACATACATATCATTCACAACAGAGTTCTAGAGGCCAAAAAGAAAAAATGAATTATCTTTAACAGGTCAGGAATGTTTAGATTTGAACAGAGTTCCTCTAAGTGCAAGTGTATATAAATTTGATATCAGAAATACCCATTATTATATCAATTTGATATTGGGCCTATACATAGTATCAGAAGCATTTATTATTATATCAATTTGATATTATGCCCATGAGCAGTATCAGAAGCCCCCATAATTCTACCAATTTGTTATTATGCCCATACACATTACCAGAAGTACCCATTATTATATCAATTTGACATTATTCCCAAAGCTAAGATATTATTTTTTAATTGATTTATATGTCAGACTAATAATGACTCATTAAATATATGTTGCGAACTTTTTTACAAAGTTCACATAAATATATTTCAAACACAATATGCTGGTACAGATACAGCCCATGATAGAAAATAAAAATATCATATTTCTCGGAATATAAGACGCACCGGTGTATAAGATGCACCCTTATTTTGAAGACAAAGTTTTTTGGGGAAAAAAAGCTACAGTCGCATTTGAAAGATTTTTATTGAACAAAAATTCAATTTGATACTTTAAAAATTAGTATATATATTGATCTAAACACAAAAGAGCTCAAAACACCAAAATAAGAAAATACCGTAAATCAAAAAAAGGTTTACCGTTATTTAGTTTGGTTCAAAACCTACAAAATCTTCATTGCTTTCAATGTAATTTATTTTTTATTATTGAGGGAGCATTATAAATAGTTATGTTTTTAAAAGAAAAACTACTATTGTTATAAATAACACATTCAATTGAACTAAACTTTGCATGCCTATTTAAATATATTTACACATAGTTTGTGTATATCATATATATACATATATATTAT
>NW_013667965.1:130629-136379 GCF_000517525.1 Limulus polyphemus | reverse complement strand
TAATTTCAGAGAATTTTAGAAAATATATCATGGGCATCATATCCAAATTGATCAAAACAAAATCATTGGTAACTGTTCTAACATGCCTTTCTGAGTTCACACTTAACTAATTTTTTAAGTAGAATTAAGAGTAAACAAGTATAAATACAAAACCAGCAGTCGTGGAACAGATTTTGCATGTGCTATTAATTATGCTTAGCACACATCATGATTTAAGGAGTGTTATTCACAAAGCTTCAAAATTAAAGCATGAAAGTTTCTCTGCAGTATATAGGAATCAAGCAAAACTTCTAACTTCAATTTCAGTTTCTGTACATTGTCAGAATTTAATACACAGGCAATATTATAAAAATCCTAAAACTAACATTAAAGTAAAGCTATTATTTCTGATTTTGTAAGAAAATTTAGATTTGCATTGGAAAGGTTAAATTAATTCCATTTCCCAAATATTATTGTTATTCATAACTAACAAAAGACGTATTACAAATGTCTTCAACAGGATCTCCTAAAATGGCAAAAATATTGGAAAATTTGAAAAATGGACATCATAGAAAAACAATGATGAAACATTAATCTTACCTGAAAAGAATATAGCTAAAATTACAAATGTTTGTAAACAGTTTTGAGAGAAAACCATCTGTAAGTTGCACAATCTTGCATCAGTAATTTGGTGTACAGTGTAGTTCATATACATTTTCTCATTTATTTTAGGTTTATTAAAAAACTTACTACATTTGTATTCATCTGATTTGTCCTTGCAGTCATATTTGCCATCACAGTATTCCCATATCTTGATGCACTGTGCAATGTCACTACACTGCCACTCTCCAGTAATACATGTTAAAGGTGGGGAATCTACAAAGAATAAACTAGATTTGTAACTAACAAAAATAACTCTTACATCCCACACAAAACAAACCAAATAAAAACCTTTTATGAACTTTCTTTCACTGAATATTTTCAGTCAGTGTAAAACAGAAAACCTCTATCTTTTATTAACTCAGTTGAATCACATCATTCTTAGAAAATGGCAGAAAAAGTAAAGTATACCATGGGGACAAAATAAACAAAAATTTAATTAATTAAAAAAATTACACGGAAAAACTGAAGGTTTAAAAAACAAAGTGCTTTAGTAAGATGTCAATAAAACATCTTTTACAAATTAAAAATTATTTACTCTAATAGGAATGTATGTTATCATTACTCACCCATATTTTTAAAGAGCAAAAATAATTCAAGCTTAATGTTTTAGAAGAACAGTGAAATATACAGACTACATTTTCTATGGACTTTTCCTGCCATTTCCTTGATCTCCAGATGTCTTGAAGAAAAATGACTAGAAAACTACATAGAAAACTTAGTCCACAGTTGAACAAGCTGCTTAAATCCATTTCAAAAGAGCATTGAAATATAAAAGAGTATTGAAAAAAATAATGCAATTATTATACAACTGGAATTTCCATCAGACACTTACAATATGGTTTCTTAAAAAGCATCCAGCCATGTGTATTGATAGTGATCTTGAACTATTTCACAAAAGCATTAAATATTGTACACATATTACATATGATGGAGTTAACTGTGCATGTTATAAATCCAAATTAATAACAATGAAAAATATATTCAAAGAAAGTGGTGTAGTTTCTTTACAGTTAGGCATATCACAAGACACCAAACAGCCCTTTATATTTTCAAAATTAACCTCAATAAATGAATAAAGGTAATATGATAATCAAACACATGTCTGCAAAGAACATTTTTCTTTAGCACATTTTGGAGCCTCTAGTTTTTACCTTTCACTTTTGTCTTATTAATTTGTTATTCCATTTCAAGTGCTACTCTTTACATGAAGTTTTCTACCAAACCATGTTTTTGCACAAAAACATTAATTACACATTTCTCATATGACACTTTTTTAGCTTCTTTACAAATTGGGCTTTCTACATTTGAGTCCCTTGAGTTTAAAATATTTTAACATTTTTTTTTCCTTTATAGAATACTTTTGTAATATTGACTTTTCAGTTACAATGCATTATAACAATACATCAAATTTAATTTGTATGTAAACAACTGAACATTAAAGAGATGTATATTTTAAATAATATAAAGATAATGTTTGAGAATTTAGACATTCAAGCTAACTGGATGATAAGGGGTTTTATACAGCATTCGAAAGAGTGCTGACAAGATGTGAGCTTTTAGACGATACAATGTTGATATTATACAATTTCTCATTATTGAGCCAAAATCCTTTTATGATTTTTCAATATTAAAAAGAGTAAAGTTATATTTAACCTATATGGGTTACGAAGTAAACTTTTTTTTTGCCTTACCTGGGTTACAGTTTAAATATTTAATGTCATCAATTGCCATATTTGTCATAAAACCACTGCCATGCTTAGCCTCAAACATGAGACTAAACTGACGACGGTAGTTTATTTCTATCGAAGCTTGATGCCATGCATTTCCTTGATCTCCTGCTTGTGTCCATACGGTTTGGGCCTGAAAATTTTAAATTACTCAACTTATGTTTCAACAACTTATCAAACTTTTTTTTTTTACAATAGAAAATTAAAATTTATCTTATATAATTTTAAAAACTTCAGATTCAGTAACTCACTGTTTAATTATTTCCAAGATAATTACAAAGATTCTATATGATATCTATTACAAATTGCAGGTTATGTTCCACTACTTACATTCCAAACAACTTTATTCTGTACAACAAATCAAAACTTTAATCTATAAGCTGTAATAATTTTAGATCTGATACTTCTAACACAATGTACTATTCCACACTGTCTTCTTCATTTTTAGAGGTTAAATCAAGAAAATTACAAAGATTCTACGGGATATCTATTACAAATTGCAGCTTATGTTCCACTACTTACATTATAAACAACTATATTCTGCATCACAAGTCAAAAATTTAATCTATAAGCTATAATAATTTTAGATGTGATACTTCTAACACAATTTACTATTCCACACTGTCTTCTCCATTATTACATGTTAAATCAAAAATTCAGTAACCTTCTCAATCTGTATAATTAGATCACTCTATATCAACTATGGAGGAAAAAGGTAAATATTATATAGATAAATGCAAATATATAAAAGATATAGGATTATGCAGGGTACATGAACTTTTAGCTAAATCTTTAAAGCAATATTTCACTTTTAATGGCTGGAGACGGCTTGAATGGGTAATGAAGAAAAACTTTAATATAAGTTTAACATAACAGCAAATGTACAACATTTCGACAAGGTTTTGTCATCATCAGGTACTTGTCGAAACGTTGTACATTTGCTGTTATGTTAAACTTATATTAAAGTTTTTCTTCATTACCCATTCAAGCCATCTCCAGCCATTATTAATTATTGGGTGCTCTTATTTTTCCGAGAATTCTTATGATGACAATATACATATTAATATACCCCAGCCAAACTTATGAGTCATCAAATTTGAATATTTCACTTTATTTAGTTATGTTTAATAATCTGTTACTCTCACTTTATACCTCTTTATGTAGCACTTATTCATACCCTCTGTGGTTGAAATTTCAAAACTATACATATTTTTTAAATTACTACTTAGCTTATCAAGTAAACTGCCACACTTCAGCCTATTAACCTATTAATTAATAAATATTTGTCTGATTCATCAGTGTTTGAATCAGTTTGCTAATTTGGTGTCAACTTGGCCCCAGGGCTCTTACAATGTTGGTTAAGTCCAATTTTTTTAAAAGAATAATATAAACATAGGATTTTAGTATATTCTAATAAGTCAATTAAATTTATATTATCAATGGCATAATACATTTTTTCAAATACTAAGTAATAATCAGTGTAGCACATTAATTGTGTTACATGATGATCATCAGTGTTTCAAGAAAAATAAATAAATTTACTACTACTTTAAAATATAAGCAACTATGAAAAAATAAAATGTGACTACATTCAAAGAAAAACAAGTACTAGTGTTAGTAATACTATTCATAAAAATCACTTTTTAAATATCTAAAGACCTCAATAAAACAACACAGACTGTTACTGTCACAATAATGTTTGCCTAGGCTCATATTTACTTACCTTTTTATTATTTTCATCGATTTCTACATTTGATAAAAGCATAAACGTTTGACAAGAATTAATAAAATAGTCTGATTTTTACCTATTTTTTCAAAATAAAGTACAAGGCAATGCAGGTCTAATACATTTTCCATTTTGTTGTGGAAAGGTTTCAGGTCCTTGATGAGAATACCTTCCTTTACCCTTAACTCTTGCCTCACTGCAAGCTGAAGAAATAATTCAGAAGCCATTACATAAAACTGGATCAAAACTTCTGTTCATGGACATGCAAGCATGTAGCGAGCAGAAACTAAGAACAGAGAAGTTATTCTCATCAAGGATCTAAAACTTTCCCTAATGAAATATGGAGGAACTTCTTCTTAAGCTATAATTCATTTATCACACAAGATATGAAATCACTCATCCCTGAATTCTAAACTCATTGTTATGATAAATTAAAAGGAAAGAGACTATGCTAAAAAAATCCAACCTGTAATGGCTTTTCGTCTGTAAAAAAAGCATAGATACCTTTGTATTTAACTGAGTATTCTTTAGTATAACAGAAAGGCTTCCCATATGTTTTCCCCACATATGGTACCAAAATGTCAATTTGCAATGAGGGCCAGATACGACATATACTTTGGAATGAAGTTGGGCTATGATATCCACTTTGTTCCATTCTCCTTTTCCAGGATACAGGTAATGACCTATAGAAAAAAGTCAATATGAAATCTTAGTACAGTAATATCATTGATCTAACTTACTAAATACTGATCTAAAAAGTAGTCATTAAGCTTTTGGTAGAATACTAAGTACCTACCTACACAATACCATAAACTCTTGAAGGAGAAATTAAATCATTAACACAATTAATTAATTAGACCCACTAATCTAGGTATTATCCTGTAACAAAGATTAATGCCCCTAATATATTTTTCTACATGACTGTTCACTTTGAAACAACATCACAGATTATTGAAGGATACATAGGATCATAAGCAAAACAAATTAATTAGACCCATCAATCTACAGTAATGTTACGTCTCTGTTTGTTAATTAACTTCCCGTAACTTCGTTCCGACGAAACTTTAGCGACACAAGTATTTACTTAATAAAACTGGTTTATTCTTTCCGAATATAACTTTACGATACACTTGATTTCAACAATCACGCTAAAACAAACGCTATATAAACGAACGTTAACTTCAACAATACGTCTCTCTCTGACTGCAGTTCAATTACTCATTACCTACACACACATTACATTCTTGCGTCACGTTGTCACCCTCTTATATATATACTAGACTACCCTATCTAGTAAATGCTAGGGCATTCATGAAGGAACAAGATAGTTCTAGAAACTAGAGGGCTTGAGAATAGTCACGTGATCTTGATGATGCAACTCTGCCCCCTCCTTAATATTGTTCGTCCCGAAAAATAACCACATACAATAAACCAATAACAATTAACAATAACTTAATTAACTGTACAGAATTACAAAGACAAAATTACAATTCAACAAAGTCTCTTAATTTTACGGGACGTATCTTCTTCCGTACTGGTCACCGTCTTGTTGGCTTCTGCTTCATGTGGGGTTCATCCGCTTCATCAGTAAATGTCCCATCATCGGTAACAGTCACATCCGTGGTAGTAACTTCACCGTTTCCCTTCTCAAAACT